>NC_134127.1:2165000-2397500 GCF_040939455.1 Microcebus murinus
CCACAATCGCTTTACCATTTTATTCATACATTTTGTTTATACCATTTTATGTAATACATTCCCACTACCGGTGTGCAAGGGTTCTAATTTCTCCTCATCCTCTTCCGTACTTGTTATTTTCTTCTGTTGTTGTTGTTGTTGTTGTTTTTGTAGCAGCCATGCTAATGGATGTGACGTCCATATCATATTTTATTTTATTTTTAATTTTTATATTTTTATTCTTCTTTTATTTTAATTTTTTAAAAAAATTTATTTCCTCTTTATTTCTGGTTGATTATATTATATTTTATAATGTAAGATACGGGGCTATAAGGACAATGGACACCTTCCAGCTTCTGTTTACTGCTTGTTTGCTAACCGCAAGGCATTATAAGTACATTATGAGATGCAAAAAAAAAAGACAAAAAAACCGCAAAAAATGGAGTCTCTCAGCTAAGACCCAAAACAGGTTAGAGCCTATCAGGGGCAAGATAAAGAAAAAAATCACTGTGGGGGCGGATGCATGATCAGTGTATAAACAACTTAGGTATAAAAGGCTCACTAGCACACAAAAGAGGGTCCCTGCCCAAAAAAGAGGCCACTGCGCTGGCACTCTGGGGGCTGGAACCTTAGCTCCAGCTAGACAATAAAACTCCTTTTGATAATTACAGCCTCGGTGACTCTGTCTCTCTGTCCTGCGGCCCTGCGAATCTCAAATATAGCAATAACACAGGTACACATTTGAGAATTAGAAGGGCTGTCCTAGTCTCTTGTGTTACGGAAGAAGCTGAAACTCGGCAAGCTAAGTGACGTGTCCTGTGCCACGTATGCTCAGGGGGCTAGAACCCGGTGTCCTTCCCACTGCGTCACAGAGCCTCCTAAATGTTGAACTCAAGAGTGGGAAACAAAAACTGGTTACTATCAGAGTGAGGGATGCATCAGGGCTGAAATGAAGTCAGGTGTGAGATTGAGAGAGAATTCTTTTTTTTTTTTTTTCTTGAGACAGAATCTTGCTTTGTTGCCCAGGCTAGAGTGAGTGCCGTGGCGTCAGCCTCGCTCACAGCAACCTCAAACTCCTGGGCTCAAGCGATCCTCCTGCCTCAGCCTCCCCAGTAGCTGGGACTACAGGCATGCGCCACCATGCCCGGCTAATTTTTTTCTATATATATTAGTTGGCCAATTAATTTCTTTCTATTTTTAGTAGAGACGGGGTCTCGCTCTTGCTCAGGCTGGTTTTGAACTCCTGACCTCGAGCGATCCTCCCGCCTCGGCCTCCCAGAGAGCTAGGATGACAGGCGTGAGCCGCCGCGCCTGGCCGAGAGAGAATTCTTATTTTGCACTCTCCCACCCCAGATGGCATCAGGAAAGTCGGTGAGCCTCCGGAGCCTCAGTTTCTTAATCTATAAAACGGGGATGATAACACTCGCCTTGCAGAAATGTTGAAAAGAGCAAATGGAATTAGCTAGCCTCCTATGTGGTCCTGAAACCGAAAAAAATGTTATTTTTCCTTCCATGTTCGACATCTAGCATAATTCTGGGCACATGTTAGGTGCTAGATCCATACTTGCTAATTCGACTTGCTTTGACAACAGGGTCTAAGACTGCTTTAGGCTTTAGTTTTTCTTCTGGTAATTTCTTTCCAATTTAGGGTGGGTCCCAACAAAAGGTCAGAGGAACAACAGAAGCAGATGGTCTTCCTGAAGTGCGTGCCAAAGGCATTCGTGTGTGTCTTGGGGGCCACGTCTCCACCCACGACGCAGCTCGGGAGCTCAAGGGCAGGTCCCCGACATTGTGCTTGTCCCTTCCTGAGCACTCCCTGGTGCAGACTCCAAGTCTGACAAGGAAAAGTGCTGCGGTCATCCCACGGCGGGGACAGCACAGCTGCTCCTAGGTGGAGTCTATTGTCAGGGCTCCCTGGTAACAAAAAGAGGAAAAGGCCTATCAAAGCGCTTCCTGCCTGCGGGGCCATGTGCTTCCATTAATTCTTTTCCCTGAGTCAGTCTGTCTCCCCAAGCTGACGTCCCTCCAGGTCCACTATTCCAGAGAACGGAACAGGCGCTTTGAGCAAGTTAATTTTAAAACCTTTCCACACGGTGAGGTCAGTAAGAGGGACAAGCTATTGACAATTCAGCGACATGTACCCACATATTTCGCCGAAAAGCTGACACTAAAAAAAAAAAAAAAAAGTGTGGTTTAGGGCAGTTTTGATTTTTCAGGAATCTGCTTAATCCTGCAAACTGCTCTGGCACTGCCTTTGGTACGTGGGGGTAATAGTAAAGTCTCTGCCCTTCCTGAGTTATAGGAAAACAGCAATGACTCGTCTCTGAATTCTGTATTGGTAACATTCACACCGTTTGAGAGAAATTAGCTAGTGATGGGAGTGAGTGAAATAGCATGTCTATGTGAGCAACTGAGGTCTTTGAACCAAATTTCTAAATGAGTGATGAGCTTTAGGACCTAAGTGGGACCTGATCCCAGGGAAGAAGGTCTGGAGTGTGACTCTCACGAGGAAGGGAAGAGTGGCTGTTCATGGTGTTCCCTGTTTTAGAAAAGATAACGCCACAAAGAAGGCGGGTGGTGAGCATGGTGTCCACACACAGGGCAGAGAGAAAGGCAGAATTTGACGAACGCTGATCTCGCACAGGTGTCCCGAGGGCCCCTAGATGCTACCGTGGCAGATTGCAACACGTGGCGGAAGTCGGTCAAGGCGTCCCCGGCCACCGCCTACCAATGGCCAGACAGGTGCGTGAGGTCACCCTGTACCGTCCGGGCACCGCCTGGCCGCAGATGTCTTAGAGATCCCAGCAGAGCTGAACTGGCCCAGGATGGAAGAGCCCCTGAGCAGATCCACAGAACCATGAGCTGAATAGGGTGTTTTGTCATTTTAAGTCGCTGAGTATTGGGATGGTGTGTTACACGCAGCAAAAGCCAAGCGCTGCAGCAGTAAAGCAGACGCAAGGCCTGTGCTGTGAGGCAAGTCCTTCAAACATTGCCGAAGCCATGGAGAAGGTGTCCTCGAGACTCTAGATCTACCTCTGCTCTCACGTATAGTTGTTCCTCCTGCTTGGCAGTTAAATGCCTCCCATAAATGAATAAATCAGTGGTCCTTGTTCGTTGATGTTGAAGACTGTGAGTTCTGTTAGGGGCTAGTGGGTTTCCCCACGTCTCTCGTTGCCCAGAATATATAGTTTCTGCTCTTTCCTAGCTGAAGAGCGGAGCTCCAGCGACAGCATGTCAGTCGTGCCCTTGTCCTGCTCAAGCAACCGTCTCGGTCTCACCTGTCTACGGCTTTTACAGACCACTTTCGCAGAAACACGGAGCCTCTGAAGTTGAAGGAGAAAGACTAACCTATTTCTTACGTCAGTTGGAAATAACATGAACAGGCTATAAAGGAAGAGGGACTGAAGCAGGTGTGAAACCTGCTGTTCAGTGGGCCCAGGATCCCGGCCTTGCCGCCTTCCAAGGGTGGGGCAGGGTCCCCGTGCAGGCCCGGCGATCTCGGGAGGACAGTGAAGACGAAGGTGTCGCCATCTTCTACCATGGAGATCTGCAGAGGGAGACGGCAGCACTAGCTTGGGCCTCCTCACCGCGGGTGCGACGATTTCGGGTTGACAAGCAGACATTCAGATCGTCACGCTGCCTGCGCAGTATCTCCACTTGCCTGCTGATTTCTTTGAGTCAGTTCATTTCATTAAATCATTGGTGCCATAGTAACGTGGTCTTAACAGTTGGTGTGGTTTACATTTGGGTTTTTTGGGTGTTTTTTTTTTTCCCAATTGAAATTAGGCAATAGCTGATGGCGTGTGGTCCCTAACGACATGTTGCAAGACTTCATTCCACAGAGACTCAAGCACGGATTAGGGAGCACCCTAAACCCTTTCCTTTCATGCTGAAATTCCTACTATATAAGGTGAGACGTATTAAATTACCTTTGAGATCAGCACAGCCTTTTCCTTGTATGTCTCTTGCAGTGTCTGGTCCTTCCCTGCGCTTCTCCCTCCCCCTTCTTTACTTTCACCCGGGGACGTGCCCCAGCGACGGCAGTGGCTAGGGCTCTGACCCTGCAAGGAGGTTGGGAGAAAGCGGTACTTTCCGTCTCAGATCCGGAACCAGAGCTGTAAAAACCACGTCAAGGACAACAGGACTGGACACTAGCAGCAAACGCGGCTCACAGGTGTTCAGAGACCTGTTCACTCCCTGACATTCCGAAGCCATGCGTGTGCAACGAAAGGCAGACAGGGTTCTTGGTGGCAGAGTGCACGCCCGCCACAGACTGCCAGGCCGGAGGGCTCTGTCTCCGAGAAGCGTCAGTCACGCCGCTCTGCCACAACCGGCCGTGAGCAAAGCCTGGCCCTGTCCCCGAGGACCTTGCCCTGACAGATACCAGCCCTAACGCCCCGGCATGTCCACGTTTACCTTACACTACGCTGTGACTCACAAAGAAGTAACCGCAGAGGCGCTGGGAGCCGACGGCGGCCCCCCGCCCCCAGCCCAAATTTGCATGCCGACGTCTTCGGTCCCCAAACCTCCGTACACAACTGTGTTTAAGACAAGGCCTTGAGGCCGGGCGGGGAGGCTCACGCCTGTCATCCTAGCACTCTGGGAGGCCAGGCGGGCGGATCGCTCGAGGTCAGGAGTTCGAGACCAGCCTGACCAAGAGTGAGACCCCCGTCTCTACTATAAATAGAAAGAAATTAATTGGCCAACTAATACATATAGACAAAACTAGCCGGGCATGGTGGCGCATGCCTGTAGTCCCAGCTACTCGGGAGGCTGAGGCAGGAGGATCGCTTGAGCCCAGGAGTTTGAGGTTGCTGTGAGCGAGGCTGACGCCACGGCACTCACTCTAGCCTGGGCAACAAAGTGAGACTCTGTCTCAAAAAAAAAAAAAAAAAAGACAAGGCCTTGGAAGAGATAATTCAGTTAAAATAGGGTTATTGTCGTGGCCCTGTGACTGGTGTCTGTATAAAAAGGTGAACTTTGGGCACAGGCAGAGGGAAGGCCTCATGAAGATGTGGGGGAGGGGGGGTGGCAGACAGCACCTGCTGGCCCAGGAGGGGCCTCAGACGATCTCGGACTTCCAGCTCCGGAACCGCGGGGAAATAAAGCCTGGCGTTTAAGGCTCCCAGTCGGTGGCACTTTGTCATGGCAGCCTGAGCGAACAAATGCAAAAGACAATACAGTGAGGTTGCAAGAGATTAAATAATGGACTCAAAATTTACGCGTAACTATTAAGTGGCCACGGCAGGCTTAGAATCCGGGTCCCCAAGGGCCCTGCGCTCGGCTCTGTTGGCCTTTCTGCTGCCGGGGAGCTGTGCACGCGCACCGCGCCGACCGCTGACAGCCAGGCCCGGGGCTGGGAAGGCGAGGAGCAGCTGTTTTCTGCCACCTGGGTTGTTTGCTCCCTCGGCAAGCTCATCCCTGGTGTCAGTCTTCTGTTCTGCTACTTTCCTCTTAAAATCAAAACCACACGACCTCAGTGGAGGGTGCTTGCTGTGCGGAAGAGTTTTGTTAAGGCTGTGCCCTAACTTACGCGAGCGGCTGCTGGTACCAAGCCGTCCCGCTCGAAAGACGAACCCGTCTGGACCCGAGACTAGCAAACTCGTGGTAAAGACATTTAGTTGGTGGAAGGGGAGGACTCCCGTTTTTGGAAAGATGCATTGCGATGGCCAGAGCTACCTGCCTCCTGGGAGTTCAGGTCGTGATGAGATGGTCGTGGGTTGGTACCATCCGAAGAGACTTCATACAACAAATAGAATTTAGAGCCAAATTAAAAATAAAGGTGCTAATTTGAATCAGAGATAATAGGAATAATGCGTTGCGTGGTACGGTGCTGGTCACATCTCACATCGACTGTTTGTTCCAGAATGTACCGGGGCCTGCAGGGTGCCCGGGGCAGAGAGACGCGGATGAACTGAAGTGAGCCACGCCCGCCCTCACGCCACGCACCGTTTGCGGCTTGAATCCAGGTCGGTGGTTCTCCGGGCAGCGTGTGGTCCCCTGGGGAGGACGGAGCGTGGCGCGCACAGACGCCCAGCCCCGGAAAGTCCGCGTCATTGAGAGTACAGAGGCCTGGAGTCTGAAATGTCCCCAGGAGGCTCCGGGAAGAGCCAGCTTGCAAACGGCCGCCCCGCCCTGGGCATTCTGCAATACCAAAGGAAAGAACGATGCTCCGCAGCCCCGCTCCTCAGACTCTGGGCTCCGGGGCGCTCGGGGTCAGCAGGACTCCCCCAAACTCTTCGAGATGGTAAAATCTGGGTGTAAGTAACAAACAGACACATTTCAGGAAAATAAAAAGGTAGTGATAAGAAGCACACGCTTTTCTCCTGGTCAAACATACATGCATCAAAGTAGATAAATATCGGAACAAAATTCAAGGGGGAAAAAAAAATCTCAGAATTAACATAAATATGTACTATAATTGTTAACATTCAAAAGTAATTATACTGTCCTCAGTGTTTTGGGGGTGGGGCGTATCATTTTCAATTAATGAGAGAATTAATATGGTAAGAAAACCTCCAACCAATACCATGAAATCAAATCCTTTTTTGGGTCTTGTATTACAAACGTAAGATCCAACGTAAAATAAAACATGGTTGCATGCATCCGATGGTTTTAGAGTTGACTGTGATGCTCTGTGAAAATACCTAGTACTAAGACAGTGTCCAGAGAGCTTGGGACTAGGAATCTATATTTTTAAATTTTACACGGGACTGCAACCGACAGTGATGGTCGCAGTGACGCTGTCCGTCGCTTGCTTGGATGTGGAGGAGACAGTTGAAATACTGACCGCCAGCCCTGGATGTGGGCAGCAGCCAACCAGCACAAAGGCAGACTATTAAAAAGCTCAGATGGATCCACAGAAAGTGATTTTCCTCACACTGTTCCTCCAGCAGCCATTGCTGAAGACCAGAACTTTTAAATTAGGCTCTTGCCGTATTTAAGAGCCATTCCTATCGCATGCGCGTCACCTGCTGAGCCAGAAAGACATCCTGCCGCGGGGCGGCGCAGTCAGTGTTTCCCTCTGATGCGGAATGTGAGGGCCGAGCGATGTCACAGACCTCATCCAAACTTTTTTTCCCCCTTATAGATGAAACCCAGAGATTAATAAGGAATTTGTCCAGGGCAGAGTTGGGAAAAACCCCAGCTTTCTGACTCAGTCTGGTGGCGTTTGCTCAACACGATGCCGCTGCCCACAGATGAGCAAATAAAAGTTCAGGAAAAGGAACACATGTGTTCCTGGTAGGAATGCACATCTGTACTGTGTGCATGTGCATGTGTGTGCATGTGTGTTCCTATGCATGTGTGTGTTCATGTGTGTGTGCCTGTACATATGTGTTCCTGTGCCTGTGTGTGCCTGTGCATGTGCGTGCATGTGCGTGCATGTGTGTATGTCTGCATGTGCCTGTTCATGTACATGTGTGTGCCTGTGCATGTGTGTGCCTGTGCATGTGTGTGTCTGTGCATGTGTGCCTATGCATGTGTGTGTGCCTGTGCATGTGTGTGTGCATGTGTGTGCATGTGCGTGTGTGGCTGTGCATGTGTGTGCCTGTGCATATGCATGCTTGTGCGTGTGTGCATGTGCGCATGTGTGCATGTGTGTGTGAGGGGCAGGGGGAGGGAGGAAGTGGGTACAACAAAAGTCTTCTGACTAGTCATCCATTTCTTTTAAACCACTGCTAAACCTACTAGACAAGGTGCTTATTCCTAAGTTCTGTAACGTAGTTGTGCCAGGACTTAGCTGAACCGCATCCTCTGTCAATGTGCACACACGTGGAGGTAGAATACATTTGCATGCACCTGTGATTATCACTCAAAATATCTGGAAACTTTGCTTGCAGGAGAGGTATTCAAGTGAAAAGAGAAGAGAGCTCAGTAGCCACCTATTTATAATACTTGTTAAATAATAAGACTTATTATAAGGATCACACATATTAGCTTGCTGTTTCCCCAATCTGGCCTCACAGCACTTTCTCTCATAACCTTTCACCTGTGTTTCATCTCGAGCTGCCACACGGCTACCCATTGTTATTGAATCGCAAACTTCCTACATGGCTTTTCACTTCAGTAGACCAGCTGTGAGGCTGCAGGGTTTTGGAAGAATCGCTATAGAATCTGACCGCGAGTTCAACTGCCAGACGCTGTATTATTTTTCAAAATATTGACCGTATCTTTTGCTAGGGCTCGATACGTAGTAGTTAGGGAGTAAATGTTACTCCTCTATTATAAAGTTCTTAGTGTTTCAGAATGAAGCTGATACTTATACTGTCATTTAAGGGCCAGCTGCCTTTTTAAGCACTACCTGGGAACAGTTAGGCCCTGAGTCACAGAGAACTGTCTGGAGATTCTCAAACAATCCCCACTCCTCCCTGCCTGTTTGCCTTTGCAAATGCTCTACCCAAAGGCTAGAATGAAATCTTTTTTTCTCTACTCTCCCAACTTCTATTTTGAAACATTAGAAAACTCTCTAAGGAATTTTCTAGAATCTCCCCAGGCTGGGTTAAGTTTTCCTCAACTCTCCTGCTTCAGCACAATTCATAATTGCAAGGCAGTGGAAACAGCCCGAGTGCCCATCAATCCAAGAATGGATTAATAAAATGTGGTATATGTATACCATGGAGTACTATTCAGCTCTAAGAAACAATGGTGACATAGCACATCTTATATTTTCCTGGTTAGAGCTGGAACCCATACTACTAAGTGAAGTATCCCAAGAATGGAAAAACAAGCACCACACGTACTCTCCAGCAAACTGGTATTAACTGAGCAGCACCTAAGTGGACGCATAGGTACTACAGTAATAGGGTATTGGGCAGGGGGTGGGGGGCGGGTATATACATACATAATGAGTGAGATGTGCACCATCTAGGGGATGATCATGATGGAGACTCAGACTTGTCAGGGGAGGGGGGAAATGGGCATTTATTGAAACCTTAAAATCTGTACCCCCATAATATGCTGAAATAAAAAAAAAACCTCTCCTGCTTCTCACCAAACGCACACACACGGACACACAGACACGCAGTCTCTCCCTTATGTCCCCATCGTGTCCTGTTTAAACGCCTGTCATGTATCTCACAGTATCATTCATTCATTTGCATTTTAAAACATTTTCTGGCTTCTCTGACAAGGAGAACAAGGATGCATTCTGGCCATGTTGGCCCACACACATGGGTGCTAAAATCATATTTTTGTTGCATGAATGAATAAGGTACAAACGCTTCTTTCTCTCTGCAGTTCCCAGCACGTGAGGAAAAGGGCTAACTAAATCCTCTGCCGAGCTGGGACCCCCCCCCCCCCCCGACGTGGAGTATAGAAGAGTCGGTGTGGCCGGGAAGGTGACTCACACCTGTAATCCCAACACTGCGGGAGGCTGAGGCGGGAGGATCATTTGAGGTCAGGCGTTCGAGAAGGGTCAATGAGGTACTCTGCAAGAGCACACAATTCCCGGACCACGGCTCGCTTCTCTGTTTATCGGCAGGTGAGGCTTTCCCCGGAGGTATCAGTTGCACCTTCTGATTACCCTCTGACCGTGGGAAGAACACGTAGTCAAACATATAGCCTGGACCCCTTCCTCAGGAACTCCTGTCTGCTAGACAGGCCCTCTGTTGAGGCTGACCAGGCAATGAAGGAGTGAAGGAAGTAATGAATCCTGGCTTCCAGGCGTCCCAGTGTGCGAAGCAAGACCACCGTCCTGACCGGCTGGAAGAACACCTAGGTGTGGGCTTCGGCTCCCAGGCGTTGATACGAGTGTTATTTTAACCGCAGGCTTCAAAGACTGCATCTAAGCAAAACCTCGATACGGTTAAAATTGGTAAACTGTGCATCTTTCCCCATGTTGTACAAATGCCAGATGAATAGACACAGATTAGGTAAAAGTGAATTCTCGGAGGCCATACCTCCTTGTCTTCCTGACTGACCAGCGTAGAAGTAATTGTCGCTTTAAAGGAAAAAAGAAGCTTGGTTTCTCCTAGAGAAGCAGTCTAGCCTGGTGGCTAGGGACGAAGGCCAGGCTTTCTGGATTTAATTCCTAGACTCAGCTGTGTGTCATTGGCCAAGTTACCGTAGCTCTCTGTGCTTTAGTTTCATTACTACATATGCACATATGTACACAGACACACACAAATGTATGCATTTGCTCTTGTATGTTATAGTATTAAGTGATTTAATACACACAAAAAAACCACTTAGAAAATTGACCAATAATGAACACTCAATGAAAGTCTGTTGTTATTCTGATATAAATATCATTAATGAGCCATTTCACCTTTGTTGCTTTTATTTCTTCTATTACAGTGAGGTGTCTTGAGGTATATCTGGCTACCTCTTGCCATAGATGCAGCTCTGAACTGAACTAATCCTCCCTGTTCTAATGATGTTGGTTTTCACCTCACATTAAATAATGTGTGTAATATAAAGCTAAAAGTCATCCTGTGCAATCACACTGACTCCAATTTTTGTTCTCTGGAAGGAGAAAGAGAGCACGTCTGTAATAATCTACAGGAAGAGTTTTTTTTATTCTCCACACTGCTGTGGATTGTATACAAATTGCTTTTTAATTTGCATGTTATGGTCTTGAAATCAGAAAATAATGTGATATCCTGCAAGAAAACCATTTAATATATGGCAATGTGAGGACAGGGTAAGACACACATTGTGTTCTACTGAAAACAAAGGTGGCAGAGGGGCTAGTTAAGAGTATGTGTAATAAATCCAACCGTTGAACTATGTCCGGCATCCAAGATATTATTACAATCTCTGAATAAAAAAAAAAAACTTGAAGTTTCTCAGTGACAGGCCCTACTGGGAGCAGCAGGGAGCTTGTTTCTAGCACACGCAGAGAACGTTAAGCCGACTCGGTTCACGGGGAAGGGAAAATGGTATCATGGAGCAGAGGGAGGGCCGTGGCATCACCACTGACCAAACCTCCCACCTGTCAAAACCCTTCTTTTGTTCTTAACTTTATTTGGTGTCAAGATTATCTTTGAAAATTTGGTGAAGATTATGAATACTCTTCCCAGAAAAATGCACACGCGTGCACACACACACACACACACACACACCTCTGCATAGTAACCATGATGCTCACGGATGTTCTCCTGGAAAGAACTTCTCTAATGGAGTGATTTTTATTATCTTCAGTGAATGAGCCAATATTTGAAAATAGATTTTTACCACTTGATTTCCTTTTTTTAAAATTTAGTACCTGACACCCTGACTCACAACCCTACTAAAAGATTCTAGATATTTCACTCGTTTTGTTTCACTGTGATCAGCATTTTGAAAAAAAATAAACCTTTGTAGGTGTTTCTTAAATATTTAATTTCTGGGGGAATTTTTGTTTCTTTTGGTTGGGAAAGCACAGCAGACATGTTTGTATGCCTTCCTAGAAATATTTTATTATAATTTTATGAGGAAATAAGCAAAGACATGGCAATGTTATACCTATATTTGTTTATATTAAATAGATGGCGATGACCCACAGAATCTTGACCATGATTTAGACTCTAAACCCAAAATATGTACATAGCTATTGTAATCACAGAGGAAAAAAATTTTAAATATGAAGAAAAAGCCTTTTAAAACTCGCCCTTAATGGGTACATAAACAGTAATATTGTTGAGTCAATCTATGAATTTCTGTATGTATCTCTTATAGTTTAAGATTGGGACAGAGAAACTTCCCAGATATTTGATATAAGAATTTGTTTGGAAAAAGTTTTGTAATTAATATAGAACTACACTAAAAATACCCTGTTTTATTAGGAAAGTATATAATAATCAAAATTGACCATCTTATTTTTTCCTTTGATACCAAACATCACAGACCAAGACCAGCTAAGTTTATAATAATTTATTATAGTTGCATATCACTTGCCATGTATAATAAATTATAGAAACCATAGCATCTTTATAAACTATTTGGTATATCATATTCACTTCCTAATGCTTACTGCAGCAACTGTAAGAAATTTACTTAGACCATGTTTTAGCATTAGTCAGAAGATTAAAAAAAAATTATAGTTTTTTCACAGTACTTTGGATTTATAAAGGACCTCATTATTTTAACTTTTGTGCAACTTGTTTGAAATACATAAAACCCTTTACAAACCAAAAGGTGGCGTGTGGTTTTACTGAGCTGCTGCAGTTATCTTAAATTTGTACTTAACACCCATGTGGTGCACTTTTCCAGGCATTGTAATAAATGCAAATAAATAATCAATTACTGATCTCTAAAACTCTATACCAATAGACAACATGGAGGCTTGGCAACATTTTGAACATTCAGAAAGAAAAAAAAAATTCAGTAAACAATGTATGCATGATATCCCTTCTCCCTGTTCTCCCTCTTCCTCCCCTCTCCCCCTACCCAGTTTGGTTAAAAAAAAAAAAAAAAAGAGTTCAGTTTAAATTTAAGTCCTAGGGCCTGACAAAGTGACCCTGGATGCATGTCGTCTCCAGCCATCTGCTCTCTTCATTTCTCCTTATGTCTGTCCAGACTCTTGTATCAGCATCAGTCCTTCCCTGCGGGGGAGAGTTCCCAAATCCTTGCTGACGCCCTTTGCTCTCCACTGGAACAGCTCGGGCATGACACCGGCTGGGGTCTGTGTCACGAGTCGTGGGGCTCCCGTCCCCCTCCGGACTCGGGAGCCCCCGACAGAAGAGACACTTGCAAGGCGGCAGCAAACGCCGCACCTGCTAGAGTCGCACAAACTCACTTGGTCCTTGGATGTCCCTTCTCGGATAACGTCCTTATCCAGGCTCTGGTCCTCAGTGAACTTTGATGGAGTATTTCCGCAGTTTCAGAAACTGGAAAAGCTTGTCTTTTGTCCTCTTCTTCAGGGCCATCAAGGCTCGCGTTTTCTCCTCCAAGTCTTGATCTATGGCGAAAATGATCTTGGCTCTCTCCTCCGCCTTCTTGTCTCCGGAGTTTCTGAAGAGCCTCTGGAGAGACTCCTGGTCTATGTTCTCGAAGATGTTGCCCGCGGCTTTCTTGCGAGAAGCCGTGTCGAAGTGGTAGCCGTGGACGGACGGGCTGACCCGCAGCGACGTGGACATGGTGCTGGCTGGGCGGCCTCGCTTTGCTCTCATCGATGTGGGATCTTCCGGAATGCAGCTCCGGGCTCTCCAGAGAGTGTGTGGCGGAGTCATTCCGGGACTGCTATTTAAAGTGTGAACAAAAGCTCCAAGGCTCAGATTACACTGGTGACATCAGAGTGATCTCAAGGAAGAATAAGCACAGGCGGGTTTAACAGTTGAGTTGCCAATGTCCTGCTCTTGTGTGAAATGTTACCGAAAGCTGTGTTCAGGGAAGGGGCCGGTCTCCGGCACCCCTTTTTGCTTCGTGTTGTGGCAATGGTATTACACGGACTTGGGGGCCCATCTTTAAGATATAGCCGAGCACAGGAAGCTGCAAAGGCAAGACACAAGCAAGCTCAGACTTTGCAAACAACAGTCGGCACAGGGGCTTCTGCTAATCACAGGCAAAAGTTTTAATTCCCAGAGAAGTTGCTAAAGTGCACGCCAGACCCTTGGCAGCCTGCCTGGGTGCCCTTTGGACGTCCCCGCCGCAGGCAACCCCCGCTCTACCGGGAGGAAGCCGAACAGTCAGGGACAACCGCTGGAGGCCTGGCGGCCTGGGGAAGGGAATTATGCCCACAAAATGCTGGGCGTGACCCAACCCGGAACCAGGGTTTTTCAGAGACCCTACGCAAAGGCTGGTCTGCAATCACTGAATCAAACTGTAATTTGATAACAGTAATAACAATAGACAGTATCTATCTCCTTAGGCTTGTGTATATGCCAATAACAGTGGCGATGGAAAAGTGGGGAGGAAAAGTTAATCAGGCACTTCATGCACCTGATTATGTACATAGTACTGGGATGGAATTAGTTGACCTTTTGTTTCAAAATTTATTTTGGCATCACCCAGGCGTAGAGCAATACCTTCTTTGGCAGAATTTAAATTTGTTCTTCCTGACTTCCACAACATTCCAGCCAGCCAGTGTCCCCACCGGTGTATGGAGTTGTCATACGCTCAATGTCGGCTTCAAAGGGTCCCAGAGTGTTCTCTTCAGGTGACCACATCTGGCCCACTTTCTAGCCACTTTCTAACAAATCCGGACTGGTCCTCGTTTTCTTACCAGCTGGTTAAGTCAGAGCTAGAAAAGGCACCAAAAGGAGACATGGTAGGGACCTCACTAGGAAACTGAGTTACGGGCTCTTTTATATATTCATTCATTCATTTGTCCACTCCTTATTCAAATCAGTATTTATTACAGGCATATTATTAGCCAGAGCCTTCCTGGTCATTGGAAATACAGCAGTAAACCAAACCAAAGAATGAAGTTTATGTTCTACTACTGGGAGGCACATAATAGAGACATGTACATTTGTAATGTGCACGATTTCAGAAGGTGATGCATTGCAGGGGAGACTTGAAACTTTCCTAGGATATTCAGGTACAGGTTTCTAAAATGTGACACAGAAGGTGGGGGAGGGGCGAGCTGTGCAGACATCTGCAGGAAGGGTGTTCAGGCAGAGGGAACAGCAAGTGCAGAGGCCTGGAGACAAGAGCATGCACAGATGGCAGGAAGCACAGCCAGGGACCAGTGTGGTCGCAGCAGAGGGGACCCGGCAGGACCGGAGCAGGTGACGCCGGGGAGGGAAGGCAGTGAGGGGGAGAGGGCAGGGCCGGGCTGTGCACCCTCCCAGCCTTGGCTGTGGATTCGGCCTTTACTCTGGGTGAGATTCTAATTCTAATTCAGCCTTTGCAGAATTAGAAGCAAGGAAATGGCATGATTTTACCTAGCAATTTTAAAAGATAGTGATCACTTCTGAGTCAAGAATGGATTTCGGGGAGACAAGCAGAGAGTGGGAAGACTAGTTAGGGGACTCTGGGCATAACCCAGGCAGGCGACGATGACACAGGCTTCCGCTTAGGGAAGCCGCCGTGAGGGGCGAGAACTGACCCGGCTCTGGGCGTGTCGGGCAGGGAAAGCCCAGAGGATGGTGGAAGGGTCGGGTCCGAGGGCCAGGGCGACCCCTTGTGACCACGGCCCCGCTTCCATGAAAGACGCTTCTAGCCGAGCTGGTGTTCGGCTCGCCGGCCATGCGGCTGATGTGCGTCCCAGTTTTCCCGGGGAAGATCCCCCTTGTCCTGTTGTCTACACCTGTGGATTTGCCGGCGGATATAGCACACCTTTGCAGCAGTCTATTTTTCTCGTTAACGAAAAGAATGATTATGGCAACAGGGAGTTTACTGAGTTTCCATTATGTACGACGCAAGGGCAGTGACAAGAAATCTACATAGCCCGTGTTAATTCTTGTCATTACTCAAGACGTCACCAGCCTTCTCATGCCGTGCTCTTTCCTGAGGCCCTTCAGTGGGCTCGTGCTTTTTCTTGTCCCCTGGTCATTGACAACCCCCAAATTCTGAGTCCCAGCCTAGACTCATCCTCTGAAGTACAGGCTCGTTTATTTACCAAAACAACTCAATACAAACATATAAAAAATATGGTGCAAATATCTATTCTGTAATAAAACTCTGAAACTTGTCTGTCATCTAGGTCTCTCCCCCTTTTTTCTCCTCCTGTGTATAATAAATATATCAGTTAGGTCTGTCGATTCTATCTACAGAGTATTTCTCAAGGCCATCCACTTTCTCTCCATTTCCACCACCGCTGTTTACGCCAACTCTCCACATGGTGAATGATATACCACCTGGGACTCCCTTCAAGATGTCCCCAGATATTCAGCTATCAGCCCCCCCTTTGAGGACTGCCACCACTGAAGAGGGTCACGTCACCTAAAGGGATCCAGTCTCCCACGTGATCCTGTGAAATCCCACCCTCTTGGCCCATCCCAGCTCTGAATAGTCATCTACACTAGAGGGAATCTTCCAGAACAGGCTGAGATCTCCTTCTGCTCAGCCCTGTTTCTTCTTTCCCGTCTGCAGGCGTGGATCCTAGGGGTACGCCTCAGTGTAAATCCTCTACTGCCAGCTCCGTCTCAACCTGTGGCGTTCTGTCCTCTCTCTCACCTGGGCCGAGACCAAATCTCTCCGAGCACTCCTGGTTCCACTTGTGCCCTGAGGTTCCCACACAGCACCCAATAAGCAACTCGCCTGAACCACTCTACCGTCACTCTTAGGACGGCCCCTTGTCTCCCTTAGCATGGCCTTCTTGAGCCTGGACTGCAGCGGTCCCTACTCCTTCTGCAGCGTCATATTTTGTCACTCTTCCCCTGTGTCTTTATGCCTTCAGATTCCTTGGATGTGCCACGCTCATTCCTGCCTTGGGGCTTTGTGCACATTTTTTTCCTTTTTCTGGAACGTTCTTCTGTAGTTTTTATCTCAGCTAGGTAATTCTTAGTTATTCATAAAGTCTCAACTAGAAGCTACGAGGCCTTCCCGATCCCTGACAACATATCCACCCGTTACTATTCCTTAGGAGGGCTTTACTGGAGTTTGCAAACCTATGTTTATTCTTGTGATTACTCACTTAAAGTCTGTCTCCACCGAGAGGTGGGATCGGATCTACCTGTCGCACTAATGTGGTCAAAGTTCCTAGGTCACTTAGTAAACAAAAGTGTGTGCGTCGGTATTTAATAGTACTATAAAGAAAGCATTTTTATAGTGCTGTTAAATACCGACGCACACACTTTTGCTTACTTCTCACAACCGCCCCGTGCAGTAAGAACTGCTGCGAGTCTCCCGTCAAGGATAAGCGAGGCCACGAACACCGTGCTCCCTGCCGCCAGCTGAGATATCCAGGTTTCATCCCTGAAATTTAAGGACGTAGGCAAAGGGAGACTTACCTGGCAAAAGGGACTTTGCAAGTGTGAATAAGCTAAACATTTTGAGATGTGGAGATTTATCGAGGCTTACCCGCATCACCCCAGTGATCGCAAGGCCTTCTAGGGGGACGGAAGGCGAGAGAGGAGAGCAGACGCTGAGCTGCCGGCCCTGAAGATAGAGGAGGAGCCACAGGCCAAGGACGGTGGGCAGGGAAGTGGGAAGGGCAAGTGGGAAGTGGGAAGGGCAAGTGGGAAGGGCACTAGAAGTGGGAAGGGCAAGGAAGCGGATTCTTCATTCGAACCCTCCGGGAGGAACACAAGCCCACAGAATCGTAAACATTGAGCATCTCAAATAGTAACTTAAATAACTCGTGTTGTTTTAAGCCGCTAAGTTTTGTAGCAATCAATTCCAGCAGTCCTGGGAAAATAACACACTTCCCAAACCCTTCAGCTATGATAAGACAATTTAAACCCCCCCAAAACCCAGGGCTACCTGACTCCAAAGCCCGTGCCTTTTAGATTATTGTTTTATTTCTAACCTAGTACGCTTCCGTTAGGAAAAGCCCATGCGCTGCTCTCACCATCAGCTGCAAGCTCTGCCTTTAAAGTCTGAGTACTATTTTTACATGACGTTGATCCGCTCCCCTTGAGCAGTGCCCACAAGCACTCAGATGGATGTGACAGATTAAGGAGTTTCAAAATTGTTCAGCGGACAGGACCATCCACAGGGAGAACGTCGGTTTCTGTTTCCCGCAAATGCGACCCAAGCCCCAAGGTTGAACGTTTGCTGATGCTCTTTGCCAAGGTAACTCCGTGGATGCTCAGAGTGTCCTTTACCGTTGCCACTCTGTTCTTGTATGGATATTTTCAGTGAATGATGTGGACAAACAGGATCTAAAAATTTATTTTTAAGGATTCACGAATTGCACTGCAATAAAAATAGGAGATAATGAAAGTTGTTTTTTTTTTTTTTTTAAAAAGCAGGTTCTGGGCCAGATTATTTTCTTTTGGGCACCAGTTTTCCAGTATTTGTTCATCATCCAAAGAGACTGAATGTCTGTTTGCCAATAATAAATGCGCTTGATTAGTTTTGTGTCCAATAAAGAGATTTGAGAAAACAAAGGGAAAGAAGAAAGCTAACATTTATTAAGTGACTAGTATACCTAGTTTTCTACACGTAAGATCTAAATTACTCTTCATAACCATACTGGAGGTGGGTATTATTGACCTTCATTTTCACCACAATCAGGGAAATGGACCCAGAGAAGCTAAACAGTCTGCCCATGGCAAATGGTGAAATCCGAATGCATTTCCAGATTTTTTTTAATGTCCAAAATCTCTTCTGGGAAGGTTTTCCTGACCCTTTGTTGGATTCCTTGGCCCCTTCTGTTGTCATCATCAGTACCTACGGCTTATGTTTTAATATTAAAAATTATGGCTTATTCTTATTTATATCTTCAGTGCTTGGAAGAGTAGCTGGTACATAGTATATATTCAATAAATGCTTATTGAATTATTACATAAATACGTAAAGAAAAGTAAGCACATAGAATGCTGACTCCATGCACCAATTTACCTCCCCAGCAATTTCCTGAGGGTGAATAGAGTGTCGAGCCCAGCAGCCAGAGATCTGTACATTTTTGGTTTGAGAACAAAATTTTCACGCTGTGTTAGAATTTGCAAAGCACTCTCACGAGTGTTACCCCATTTGACTTTCACATCACCGGTACTATCCTCATTTCACAGATGAACAAACTGAATACTACAGAAGTTAAATAAATCCCCCCCCAATTGGAGCTAATTAAATGGCAGAGCTGACCCTGGAACTCTCATTTCCTGATTCCAAGTCCTGCGTTTTTCTACCATTGCACAGCTTCTTGATCATTCTCATTATGTACTCCTTTCCCATAGCTTGAAAATTCTTCCACAGATTTCTCCCATTCGCCTTGCTGTGCACTCACCAGTGATTTACAGGTTCATTCACAGATACCTGCTGAGTTCCTGCCCTGTGCCAGGTAAAGTACTGGATGCTTGTCCAGTACACTGTTCGGAGAACACGGACATGGTCCTTCTGTTCGTGGAACATAATGTCTAGAGAAGAAAATAAATTTAAACAAATAAGCAAACATATAATTATATGAAGACTTTTTTTATAAGTGATAAAGAAAGATAAGCGTCAGGTGAGAAAACAAGGGGAGAGTTCATTTAAAGTGGACAGGTCGTGAGAAGACATTTCTGAAGAAGTGACATCTAAACTGAGACTTGAAATAAATATAGGAATTAACCTGTCGAAGAGCACAGCAAGGGGCTTTGGAGGCGGAAGGAAAATCCTGTGCAAAGGCCCTGTGGTAGGAGTGAGTTTGAAGGCAGAAAACAGGTGCAATGACAATATGCGTGGGAAACAGAGACCAAAGAGGAGAGGAAAATGATGCTAGATTGGTAGGCATGGGCCAAAGGATGAGAGGTGTTAAAGGCTATGTTAAATTTTTTTTAATTTTGACCAGGTCCCACCCCTGTAATCTTAACACTTCGGGAGGCTGAGGCAGGAGGCTCGCTTGAGGTCAGCAGTTCGAGACCAGCCTGAGCAAGAGCAAGACCCCATTGCTACTAAAAACAGAAAAATTAGCGGAGCGTGGTGGTACGTGCCCATCGTCCCAGCTACTCAGGGGGCTGAGGTAGGACGATCCCTTGAGCCCAGGAGTTTTGAGGTTGCAGTGAGCTGCGGTGGTGCCACTGCACTCCAGCCAGGGCAAGAGCATGAGACACTGTCTCAAAAAAATAAATAAATAAAATAAATTATTTTATCCTAAGTGCAATGGAAAGTTTTTAAAAGTTTATAAGCATGGCAGGGAACTGTTCAGGCCTCTTCATTTTATTTTTTAAGCTACTTTGGCTGTTGGACCATCAAGACAACAACTAAAGAAACCAGCTGTGGTTTCAGAGAGTAAACAGATTATTTTAAATAATAGAGATTTGGGACTTGGTGATTTCGGTAGGCGATGGGGTCAAAGGTGAGGAGGGCTGCGGCCAGAGGCGAAGGTGCACGGGATGCGGTGAAGGCCCGAGAGTTCAGCTGTGCACACGGCAAATCTGAAAGCCAGGGACATAGCCAGAGAGGCAGGGGACATGAGAATCCAGGGATCAAGAGAGAAATCCGAAATGTAATTTTAATTCTTTGTTCTTTTTCCATAGTAACTGTCAAAAAATCAACATGGACTATGGCTGTCTTTACCCTAGTTTTGCACAAATCCAGCTCTCAGAACAATGCCTCAAACCAAGTAGATTTTTAAATAGTTTTAGAATTTGTGTTACATAAGAAAAATATGTACTATTTAGCCCAGAGAGGGCTGAGTAATATGCAAAGATGAAATAGCTGGTTAGCGGCTATGTTCTTTCTTTTCATCTGATGTTGAATCTCTTCCATTTTTTTATACTTAACAACTGAAGCGGCAGTCATTCTCTTAAGTAATTATTTTGAGTGGCTTTATCATAGTCCATATTTTTATATGAAAGTCCATAGTCCATATTTTTTATATGAAACCTATTCTAGATTTCCATTCCTTCTATAGTTGCGGTTAATTCCTTTAAAAATGTAATCCCCTAACATTTTTCTTTCAGTAAACTTTGTTAAATACATTTTCAATCTTTAATTGTTGCCGGTAAGGAGGAGTGGGAGTTTTATTCAGACATTTTGATTCTGACATTTATTTTGCATCATAGAGAGGAAAGAGCAAAATATTCTGAAGCAATACAAATTAAAAAACAACAACAACAACACTGAGGAAATGCATTTTCAAAGTCTTTCAGTCAAAATACGGGGAAAAAAAATCTACAACTTTATAGGAAAAATTAGAGTCAAAATCATTTTTTTAGAAGCACTTCTTCCTTAATGATGCTTTTGCATGTGAAACGGAACAGCTGTCTTTCGTTAGACCATCAGTCTATATTTGCAATGTTTCTAAAAAAGGAACTGAAGATAAACTGCTCTTTTTAAAAAAAAAAAAAAATTTAATTAGCCATTCAGATTCAGATATTGATCCTCTGGTATTTATAGCTTCTTTAAAAGGAAAACAGTTGTGAACATAAACTAACATGTTTTTCTCAGGAAGTGAGCCTGAGATATTTATGTGTATTTATAGTAGCATGTGTGTCTCTAAAATCTATGACTAAAGCCAAAATAAGTCCTTCACGGACCATGTCCTCCCACTCCTGGCTCCTGCCCACCCACCGGCTTCTGGCTGAGCACTGTCGTGCTGACACACTTCCGAGATTCTCCGGGCGGCCCACGGAGGGCAGTGGGACTGCTTGCAGGAGCCCCCCAGGGTTTTAAGTGGGGTAAGCAGCTGACCCTCGTGGCCGCCATCTGAAGTCCCACGTCGATTTATTGTCCTTTCCTGAGCTGGCCACAGTCACATCTGGCTCCTCTCTCTGCAGGCCAACCTAATCCTGCCTGACTTTCTAAGGCAAGCCAACCTGGTGAGGGACGGAGAGAACCTAACCCGCAGACGTCCTCAAAGCCAGCTGAGCTGAAGTCCCAGAACGCGTGGCCAGGGAAGCGAACTCTCGGCAGGGGCGACACACGTCAGTTTAGGTGTTTGAAGGGTTACTGCGTGGAGGAAAAATTAGTCTTGTCTGAAAGGTGGTTGCGGATAGAAATCAGGCTGATAAGCAAGCTCCAGGAAGACTAATTTCAACTCAGTAAAATGAAAGAGGGAATTAATGAGACAACAAGCAGAGGGAGCACTCAAGTAGAGTCAGGGTGACCACTGAGTTGGTGTATTGTAGATGCTTGTAACTGGGCACTAGATTCATGCTTATTTTTATTTTTTGCCTATGATCTATAGGATGTGTCACTGAGTTACATACACATGTAAAAGTGTAACAGTTTTTTTTTTTGGTTATTATATGTAAGAACATATGTGTGTGTATATATATAATGGATATATTAATATATAATTAATACATGTCGGAATTTAAACACAAATTTCAAAAAGAAATAAACTTACTGGCTTTACGTTTTATTCTTATTTTTGTTCTATTCTATTCTATTCTTTCATCTCTTAAAAATGGCTGCTAAGAACACATTACACCGGTTTCGCAAGTCACCAGTGGGCCATCACTCGCAGTTTGAGCACGGTGGAACTAGACCACCAATGACCTTTCCGTTGCTGTGCAGAGAACAGTCACCGTTTCCTTCACTGAACTTTTGCACAACGAGTCGATGCTATTGTTTTTAACAATTGCGCATAAGACCTTCAACACAATCACCCGGAATGACAGATAACCCAGGGCTGCAGCCATCGTTACAATCATTTTTGGAATTATTTTAAAAAGATCTCTTTAAATCATAGAACCACATAAAAAACAAAAACAAAAACAAAACATCTCAATAGTTTAAACCACACGGGCACTGATCCATTCCTTTCTTTGTTTATTTATTCAATAAAATAAAATTTTAGAGAAACAAATACTGCAGATGCTTATTGGCCCTGCTAGTCACTTCTCCAAACACCCCAAAGTGGTTTTACTTCCATTTACCCAGGGACAGTGGGATGGAAGCTGCAGGACGGAGGTGACAGGAAGGGAGCAATGACAAGGGGCGCTGATGGTGAAATTGGGCACAAAGTGAACTTCGTGAACAGCCTTGGGTAACAGTTGACAAAGTGGATCCAAACACACTCCCCAGACACTTGATGGCCACCTGCTTAGAGGCATGGAGTGAAAAACTGATCCTCACCTAATTTTCTATTCACTGATACATGAATTCGAGGGTCCCTAGAATGCCAGGTTAGTCACATAAACTGCTATAAAATATAAGCATCTCTATAGGCAAACTTATTTTCTACTCAAGCAGGTCAAACCTAAGTTTTTAGACAGCCCAAAGGGGTAAAGACTGTCCCGGAAAGGAAGGAGAAAGTAGCCTTTAGCATATGGATGCGTTTCAGGATCACTCAGAGATTAGTACTGGACAAGAATGTATTAATATTATGGATTTTATGTCTCAGACGCAGAAGAAGTGGATCATGGTCCCTGGACTTTGTATTTGTTTTGCACCTTGATGATGAATTATCAATGATCATTAAGCAGTATCGACTAAGTGTTCCCTGAGCCCTTTAGAGTGTACTGACCTTAATTTATTTTCCTATAATTTTTCTTTGTAAAAAGCCCCTGCCATTAACTTACTATGTTGTTTTTGAGGTTTTTTTTTTTTTTTTGCCTTTTTCTTCTCACGGTATAATATTCTATGCATGCTCACGAATCTTGTTAAGTATTATTATATTTCTAGTTCACTCTGTTTAAGTCTTACTTTATAATTATTTCAAATTATTTAGGCACCATTTACACGGCATTATTCCTCCAGTGGTAAACAAGGGACTCGGCTGACATGTCAGCAGAACTTCGCCTTCTGTGCTCGCATGTGGATTTGGTGGACAGGACAGTGCCACCAGAAAGAACCTGTTCAACAGGTCAGGCTCTGGAAGGCGAGGGCAATTTTCTGGGGCGCACGCTGTTTTTGGTGCCACAGCGGAAGATTAAACAAAACCAAAAGATGAGCCTGTGCGTGTCGGGTAGGGAGCTGGGCTTGTCTCTGGTGGCCGGGCCTCCTACCCCTGGCTCTTTCCGAGCCACAGGTCTTCCCAGCTCACCCTGTAGCAGGGCAGAAAATCAGCACTTCACACCCTTTAAGACGAATGAGAGTAACGCCTGGTGGTGTCTTTTACACCGAGTGTTTGCACCCAAGCCTCAGCTTTCTCTCAACATGATGTGGAGCTGCAGCTTCACTCAGTTGGTGGAAAGACGCTCAACTTGACACGGAAAATGTAGGGCACTGGGACGCGGCCGCTTGCCGCCTCTGCGACACTCCGCATCTCCCATCTCCACGGGCCAGCGCTGCACGTGGCCGGATGGAGGGCACGCTGCTGCGGAGGGGGGCACCCAGGCAGAGAGCCCCTGGAGGCCCCACGTGCTGGAATGCCGCTGGGTCCACGTGCTCCCGCCTGTTTTCGCCAAGCTTTGAGTCCCTCTGTTTTTGATTGGATGTTAAAGCTTGATGTTGATTGGATGTTAAAGCTTGATGTTGATTGGATGTTAAAGCTTGATGTTGATTGGATGTTAAAGCTTGATGTTGATTGGATGCTTTTTTGAGCCCTGCCAAGGGTATAAAAGCAGGAGGAGAACAAGGAAGGGGGACAGAAGATCAGAAGACAGGAAGAGAGCTGTCACGCTAGCTGTAGGCGTTGCCGCAACAAACTCTCCTTCCCGGTGACAATTTTCTACTGGGTTCTTTGACCCTTGGTCCTCCCTGGATTCCACATCCGACCTATAACCTTTATCTGTGAGTCACAGAGCGTGTGCTGAGGCCCTGCAGAGTGTCTGGCAGCCCGACGCCCAGCGGTGCGACCTCCCCAAGAAATGTGCCCGGCATTCCAGCAAGTCAGGCTCCACTGGAAGGGACCAGGGCTGGCTCTCTCCCGGCTCCCAGCTCCTTTCAGCATTCTGTTTGCCTGACCCTAAAGACACTGCAGAACTCCCGGTTCCCGGACTTTCCTCCTGTCCCATGAGGCTCCGTGTCCACAGTGTCCTGAGGGTCATCCCTGGCTCTGAGTCCACAGGGAAGCAGGAAGGCGCAGCTGCGAGGTTATGTGCTCGGTGCCCTGGGTGCGGGCCTCTCCCTCCCTGGGGTGGCGCAGGCTCAGGCCCTGCGAAAATGGATCGCTCTGGCTCCCTCACCTTCCTTCCTCTTTGTGCTCCTGGCAGGAAGTCACTGGTGGAAGAAAGAAAGAGAGAGAGGGGAGGGAAGGAAAGAGAGAAAGAGGAAGGAAGGAAAGGAGGGGTAGAGAGAGAAAGCAAGCAAGCAGAATGCTGCTTAAATCTCAAGCTTACTTCATGATTTTTCTGCTTGCCTAGAAAAGCTAGTAAAACCGGGAAGGACCACGTCAGATCATACCATCTGTTTAACAGGTATTTTGAAATTGACCTTGTTGCTGGGCTCTTTACCCTGAAAGCAAATTCCATAATCCTCGCATCTGAGCACTTCCGAACCAAAAGGAGTGCAGTATTTCTCAGAAGAGACATGGGAGAAGGAGCAGAGCTACAGCTGCTGGGCTGGAATCACGCTTCCTCTGCAAGCTTGCTGCCCTTTCATGCAGACCTGCGTGACTGGTTTTTCAGAGACCTCCCAGAACTGCAGAGGGCAAGTTCACCTCAAGGTCAGACCACACATTCATCATTTCAAGGATACAGTTAGGAAGTTTTCCTAACTTTGCTCCTGTACCCCTGGGCATTGCTCCTCAATCAATTATTTTTATTTTGAGGATGACGGGAGAGGAGGATTTATATTTATTTATGTATGTAGAGAAACGCCGGAGAAAAGCTGGTGTGAAAAGTTACTGTCCGGAATTTGGACACTAGAGAGATGAGTCCCATGAATAACCGGCATTTTCCAAGCGTGAGTAGAGCAAAGAGGGAAGGAAAGTGGTACTTATGGATTTCCCCTGTTCCGGGGCACCTTCCATACACTTTGCACGTTGTCGCCAGAGTCCTGTAGGACAGGTGGTGAGATGCCTGCGGACAAGGAGGTCCAGTTAATAGGTGGCCACTCGGGGTCTTGGTTTCATCTGCGGCTGTCTGGGCCCACCACGCTGCTGCACGCCCGCTGCCGCGGAGCTCCCGGGGCTCTGCCTCTCCCTCCCCTTTGCCCCACGTCTGCATTTTACACGTGTTCCCTAAAATAACTCTCACGGCAACGCAGGGAATTCTTGGAAAAACGAGGGTGTAGCGGGGGTCAGTGTTGGGAAGCCCGGCGGGCCGCTGAGACGGGAGGCTGGGCCGTCCCCGGTTGCCGACCGGCCCCGCTGTGTGCGCAGCCCCCGCACGCCCTCGGGGTGCTCCAGGAGGGCACGTGTGTGCAGTGACCCCGCTGGGGAGACCCCAGGGCACAGCGGGGAAGAGCTCTGGGACAGAGAGAGAAGACCTGGAAATGGAATCAAGAAGGAAGGGTCACAAATTAGAGGAAACTCTAACAGGGTTTGGAGACATGGGTCACATTCGTTCTGAACGTTTCTCAAGTGCTAATGGTGCGGAGACTGTCAGGCGCCAGGACTCGGACACTTGCCACCTCCCCATGGACGCTCAACATCCCCCTGGGCCGGTGCTGCGCGTGGCTGGTTTGAGGACACGCCGCTGCGGCCAGGCCCCGCGGTGTTGCCGCCCAGGGCCCTGCAGCAGAGACACCCCGGGCCCCTGCAGTGACACTTTTTGAGCCCTACCAAGGGTATAAAAGCAGAAGGAGAACAAGGAACAAGGGGGCTCTTCTCCAAGGAGTGCAGGAAGGGGCCAAAAAGCCGACCAACGTGAACAAGTTTGCCCTGATTACCCAAAAGCCAGAGGAGTCACCCTATGACTTCTACGAGCGCCCCTGTGAGGCATACCGGATAGACACACCTATCGACCCGGAGGCAACCGAAAACCAGAGAATGGTGAATGCAGCGTTTGTCGGGCAATCGGCCCCCGACATCCGGAGGAAGCTGCAGAAACTCGAAGGATTTGCAGGCATGCGTATCCTGCAGTTAATGGAGGTAGCCCACAAGGCGTACGTCAACCGGGACCGGACTGCCCAGAGGGAGAAAAATCAGAGGATGAAGAAAAGGCCGCCCTCCTGGCTGCTGCCCTCAGTAGACCCGACCCGTCCAAGCGGCCCTGACCCCCACAAAACAGGGGTGCCAGAGAACGGGCACCCCTGGCAAGAGACCAATGTGCCAATTGCAAAAGGTTTGGCCACTGGAAGAATGAATGTCCCCACAAGAGAAGTCACCTGTTGCAAAGGAGGGCCCTGTTCAGGACAACCCAACAGAAACCGGAAGCCCAAGAGCTAGTGGATCTCACTGGCATTGAGTCCGAGTTGGGCCGACCGGGTTCCTTCAGCCCTCGGGAACCCACGGTCAAGACGCAAGTAGGGGCCAACAGATGACATTCATGGTGGACGCTGGAGCAGAACACCCAGCTGTGATGAGGCACGAGGTCTTCTAGGCAGACGCCATCCAGAGGACCGAGGAGCTGGAGGAGGCCAGGAAGAAGCTGGCAGAGAAAGATAAGGAGTGTGCTGACCCGAGGCACAGCCACCAGCAGGCAGTGGAGTCCCTGCAGGCCTCCCTGGATGCTGAGACCCGGGCCCACAACAAAGCACTGAGGTTCAAGGAGAAGATGGAGGTGACCTCAGGGACCTGGAGCTGCAGCTGGGCCATGCTACCCGTCGGGCCACGGAGGCCCAGGTGGCCACACGGCTGCTGCGGACCCCGCTGAAGGAGGAGCAGGCAGGGCGGGATGAGGAGCAGCGGCTGGCGGCTGAGCCCCGCGAGCAGGCGCAGGCCCTGGGGCACTGGGCTTTACTGCTGGCTTCTGAGCTGGAGGAGCTGCGGGCTGCGCCGGAGCAGGGTGAGCACAGCGGCTGGCGGAGCAGGAGCTGCTGGAGGCCACCGAGCGCCTCGACCTCCTGCATTCGCAGAACACAGGCCCCTGATCCAGAAGAAGCAGCTAGAGGCAGATTTGGCCCAGCTGAGTGGGGAAGTGGAGGAGGCTGCCCAGGAGAGGCGGGAGGCAGAGAAGGCCAAAAAGGCCATCACCGATGCCACCATGCTGGCTGAGGAGCTGAAGAAGGAGCAGGACACACGTGCACACCTGGAGCGGATGAAGAAGATGCTGGAACAGACGGTGCGGGAGCTCCAGGCCCGGCCCGGGGCTGAGCAGGCCCCCTCGGAGGCGAGAGGCAGGGGGCTGTGGGGTGCTGGCGCAGACCGTGGGCCCTGGCAGAGGCCAGTGGCCTGTCTGTCCAAGCGGCTGGACTCGGCAGCGTCGGGACGGCCGCCTTGCCTGCGGGCACTGGCAGCGACCGTCTCGCTGGTCAAGGAGGCGGACGGGCTTGCGCTCGGGCAGGGTGTCCGTGTGCAGGTCCCGCTCGCAGGCTGCCTTTTCCTCCCCAGTCACACCCTTGTCCTAATGTCCCCCTTCCGCAGAGGCCCTTCTTTCAGCATCTGTGACGGGTTGTACTGTGTCCTCCAAAAAGATCTGTTGACACCCTAACCCTGGGAATGCCACCTTATGTGGAAATAGGGTCGTTGCAACTCTGGTCAAGCTAGGTCGAGGTCACACAGAATCAGGGCGGGCCCTAACCAGCTAGCGCGGGGGGCCTTGTCAGGAGAGGGGATTCCGGAAACAGGCTCGCAGGGACCAAGGCCAGGTGAAGGCGAAGGCCGGTGTTGGGTGAGGTATCTAACAAGCCAAGGAATTCCAGGGGTTTCCAGCAACCAGAGAAGCTAGAATAGGAGGGAAGAATTCTCCCTTGGAACCTGCGGAGGGAACGTGCCCTGCCCACGTCTGGATCCTGCATGCCCAGCCTCCGGAGCAGACGGAGTAAATTTCTTTTGTTTTATGCGACCCAATTTGTGGCAGTTTGTATGGCATCCCCAGGAAACTAATTCAAAGTTCGGTCAAAAGTTCCCCCCAACCAACTCTCTATCCCATAATTCTATTTCATTTATCCATAGTATGTATCACTCACTCTCTGAAATAGTAATAATTTTATGTCATTATGTATGTAAATACATATATTTATAATATTTATACCTATAATATTATTAATGTTTATAAATATAATATAATATGTAAATATATTATATAAGTATATATAATATCTAATTATATATAATATTATAAATATTATATAATATAAATATAGTATTTATAATATTTATACCTATAATATTACACCTATAATATTTACACCTATGTTTATAATATTTATATCTATATAATATATCAGTATGTGAAAGTATGGAGTTTATTAGACTGGTTCACTCAACGTATAGAAGATTTCCTGGGTATATAAATATCTGTTCAATGAATACATGTACTTAGTGAGTTTAGTAATAGAACAAAAAAGCCTTTCTCATCGATGCTACAACCTCTGTCCCAACTGAAGTCCAGATTATTACAAATGCAAAATATTGCTTCAGTACTTCATTTGGTAAATCTAATTCTGTGAGCATTGAGCTCCAATTCTGTTTCATTTATTTAAACTCGCAGAGGAATTTTAAGAAGTTATAAAGATGTGATTTTTATAGCAATTAGAAATAGGTAATATGTGTTTCAGTGTGATTCCTACAGTAAAGGTCTAGACTTTAAGTGATAACAATGACTAGTTTGTCCAAAATGGATTGAGAAAGCCAATTAAATCAAATATTACTTGTCAGGTGAGGAGACTCTATTAATTTACTTTCAGCTGTCCGTCCCTATTGCTTACAAAGCAAAATAGGAGATTCCCGAAAGACCGGAGTTTTTCCTATGACTTGGAAAATGAGTTCATTTTTGAATCTGAGTTTAGGTTCTGCTACAATGAATGTGGCAGTTTATCCTCTAATTAATCATGTCATCTGCTTAATTAAGTTTAAACTGATATTACTTTTTGTTTCCTAAGTACACAGCCTTTCACATGTGTTGAGCATAATAGATGAGTACTAATTTAGAAAATCAAGTTTGTTCCAGTGAGCAAAACTCAGGCTTCAAGCATCAGAACACAAGACTTTCTGTCATAATATACTACGTAATCATAGGTAAATAATCCTAATTTTCTAAGCATATCATTGTTTTTCAGGTGATTTGTCTTCTTTTTAAAAATTATCATAAAAATGATAGAGGTTTATAACAACAACTTAGAAAATACAGCAAAAAGAATGCCAAAAATATAAATCAGTCACAATCCTACCACCCTCAAAGAAGAACTGTTAACATGTTGGTATATTTTGTTTCAGTCTGTTTTGTGTGCACATTTGCATAAAATATATGTTCAGAAATATGGATGTGCTTGTTACAAGTTAACACCATATGGTACACAATATATAGTTTTGTATCATGCTTTCTTTTAGGGCTGTATAAATATCAGTTTCTTTTATTCACATTCTATATGAATTTTTTTGTGACTGTGACTTTAAATGATTGCCCTACATTTAATTACATAAGTGCACTATAAATTAGGGAGCGCACTCTATTGTTGAAAATCTAGGCTATTGTTAATTTATAAATGGTGTTTCAGTAAGCATTGTCCATAAATCTTCGCTTACGTGTGATTAATTTCTCAAGGGTAAGTTCATATAGGTGGAATTGTAGATTCAAAATATTATGAACGTTTTTAAGGCTTTTGTACCTATTCCCCATTCTTTCCAGAAGTATTTTTATATTCTTTCTACACACACAGCACACACTCATACACCTAACTTTTAGCTAAGTAAAAACAGAATTCCGCTGTTTTAATATCCTTTTTTGAATACTAATAAGGTCAAATACTTTCTGTGTTTATATAGTTTTTGTGTTCTTTTTTCTATCTATCCAGATATTTTAAAACAGGTCTCTTTTGAGCTGTGAATATTTCTCTTACTGATTCATAATGTATTTCATTAAATATATTAACCCTTTGACAAACGTTTTGTAAATACTTATTGTCTTATACATTTATTCTTTGATTTTTTTTCTGTATTTTTTTTTTTAAATCTGCAGACAAGTTTATCAATCTTCTGTCTTCTCCAGTTTTTGTGTTGCAAAGAATATTCTTACCATGTAATGATTCAGAAAATTTTCCGTTGAAAGCTGACTACATGGCACTGGTCTAGGCGCCGAGGCTGCTGCAAAAATGACAAGAGACAAAAATCCCTGCCCTGGCTGAGTTTGCGATCCACTTTTAGTAGATTCGCGATAATCAACATAAATGGTAAACTAGCTAGGCTGTTTTCAGATAGTGACAGGTTCGTGAAGAGAATAAAATAGAGCAATTGAAAGCCGGGTGCCCTGTGTGTAAAGGGGGTACGTGTGTAAACTCAGCGTTAAACGAAGTCTGAGGAGGGGATATTGGAAATGAAACCAAATGACAAGAAAGAGGCAGCCCCAGCCGTGCGTGGGGAAGGGTCGTTGCAGGTAGAGGGAATGAGGGCGGGTGCAAAGACCCGGAAATGACAGCAGCGTGGCGCGCTCCATGACAGGGCGGCTGGTCTGGCTCTGGCGTGGCGGATGACGCAGGAAGTGATGCCAGACAGACAGAAGAGTGTGAGGAGGAGTTTGGGTTGACTCGGGACTTCTAGCCTCCGGGACTGTGAAGCAACACATTTCTGTTGTGTAAGGCCCCCAGTTGGTGATGCTTTGTTATGGCAGCTTTAGCAAGCTGATAGAAAAATAATTAAAGTAGACACTCCCATTCAAAAGGAAAAGAAATGGGAGGCGCACAGCAGACCAGTAGCAATCCTGAAACTCAGCCAGGCGTGTACGCTAGTGTCCTGATGCTCCTTAGGTCTCAGGTCTCATTTTTTTTTTGTTGATCTTTGTTCTACTCTCAGGACTCTAAGCTCTGCACCCTAAAACATCCTTCCTTTTTCATAAGAAATGGGCTGTTTTTGAGTCAGGGCAAGATGGCGGCCAAGAAGCACCTACAACCAGAACGTCTCTGCAAGAAGGAGAAATTTTAGATGAAAGAGCGGGAAACAAAAGCAAACAGACAAACATAGATCGGATGAGGGTTGGAAGGAAGGGATCCTGAGCCTACAGGAGACTCCACGAGAAGAGGTTTGGGGCAGAACTGGAAGGAGAAGGGCACCTGCAGGGATTAAGCTCCAAGAGGCGTGGAGACCAGCGACCAGGGCAGGTGGAGCAGTTAATTGCTCCTCCTTTGCATCTCGGACTGCTGGTGGCTCCCTAGCTGCTGGAGAGAGGTGGGGACACCAGCCCAGAGATGGCTGCGCCATGAGCAGAGAGCCTCTTGCAGACAGCACACCAGGCTCCCAGCTCCCTCGGGGCCTTCCCGCCCCACAGACCCCAGCCGGCTGGTCGCCAGGCGCCATGTTGCTTCTCTACCCACTGGTCCCTTTGTCCTCCTTGGGGGCCTCAACCCCTCAGGATCCATCTTGCCCGTCCGCACACAGACATTTCCCACCTCCGGCCCAGACTGCAGGGGCCACAGGGTCCAGAGGGCCCCGGCAGGTCTGCGGGACTCCAGAGCCCAGTCATTCTGGAAGGCCTGCCTGCTGGAGAGAGCGCTGGAGACTAGCGCTGTGCAGCCCTTCCTGCGCCGAGCCCTTCGTCCTCCCTTCCCTCCCTCTACCCACGGCAGCCAAGACAGAAATGGCCTGTTTTTGCAATTGAGTAGTGTTCTCACCTTGCTTCCTGCAGGAAGTCAGTAGTCCAAGGCCACTGTTTTGTCTCTATCTCTTGTAATCCAAGCATCCAATGCTTCTGCTAGTATAATCACAGTAAAACATTTTGTGGATTTTCTGTAAATATTATTAGGGTTTATTCTATTCAACAAAATCCAGACCTGCAAATCTCTGGCTTAGGCTGAGTGTCTGGGTGTTGTGAGACAAAACTCTTACATTCATTAGTCAACTTGGGTTTATGAGGCATGTTCTTAAATCATTTTAAAGTTTTAATAAACGGTCTTACAGCCACAGGCTTGATTTATCTTTATTCTGAGGTTATTTCTTACTTTGAGATTCTTTTGCCATCTAGAGAAGCTGGAAGTAAGGAAATTGTTTTATGTCAAACCCATCCAGGCTCACCTCCTTAATATTGCTGCAAAACTGCTTAAAAACAACACTCTATTTTAGCCCATCTCAGTCTGTTGATACCTTATCATGCATAGCTCGAATAAATTAATTGGCATTTTCAAACCTCTACTTGGAAATCTCCTTAGCCAAACACTCTACTTCCTGAGGCATATTTTCTGTTTTCCGTGTTACGACAGACCAAACTTTTGGAGAAATGTCTGCCATTCCGTAACACAAAACTTCTTTTTTAGACAGTGTTCAAGAGTGACTCTCTCCTGGTCCGTTAAGGCTACCTTATCAGGGACATTCTAGTTTTTGCCCCTTTAGATGGTCCCAAAGAGGATACCACATGTCTCAGCTGCACATTATGACAGTGCCGTGATTCCAGGCGCCAATTTAGGTACCAGGGCAATTTAGGTGTCGGAGCAGGCAAAGGGAACTACTAAGAACGGTATGGAAGGCCGGGGGCACGGTGGCTCACGCCTGTAATCCTAGCACTCTGGGAGGCTGAGGCAGGTGGATTGTTCGAGGTCAGGAGTTCGAAACCAGCCTGAGCAAGATCGAGACCCCGTCTCTACTATAAATAGAAATGAATTGGCCAACTAACATATATAGAAAAAATTAGCCGGGCATGGTGGTGCATGCCTGTAGTCCCAGCTACTCAGGAAGCTGAGGCAGGAGGATCACTTGAACCCAGGAGGTTGAGGTTGCTGTGAGCTAGGCTGACGCCACGGCACTCACTCTAGCCTGGGCAACAGAGTGAGATTCTGTCTCAAAAAAAAAAAAAAAAAAAAGAACGGTATGGAGGAAGGATTTATTCTAGGATTAGACTTGACTCGTTTGTGGGGGCTGGCGTGGAAGTGTATGGAAGACAACTGTTCCCGTCAAGCTGGCAGTGGGACACGTCCCTGTCGGTCAGCAGGACTCACAGTCAGGAGGAAAACTGGAGGTGAGTCGGGGGGTTGGGGGGGCTGGGTAGGGTGGGGCCAAGCTGGAGCTGGGGGAGCACTCTGGATCTTCCAAAGGCAGCTGCAGGCCTTACCTCGAGTTGCCTTTGACCTTGCCAATGTCAGGACCGCAGTCTTAGCCAGTGTCCTTTGCCATTCAGTTGTACACCCTGATTTTAGGACCTACGTAAGTGGAAGAGCAAGATCCGGTGGAAGCTGGAAGAGCCGGCTGAGCTGAATCTCAGCCGCAGCCGGGCCAGCGAAGCCAGGCAGCCAGTGGGACAGGCCGAGGGACCGCACCTTCGCCTCGGGGTGCAGTGGCCACCGTCACTGCCGCCTTCCAGTGGGAAATGCCGAAGCAGGAGGTGGCTGTGCTCTGCTTGCGTAGCTGAAGGCAGTGGAAGGGCACACGCCATGCCGATTTCAAGCCGATGCCTGTAATTATGATTCCTACAATGCACTTCTTGTTATGGAAAACTCTTAAGTGGATGCGGAATCTCTATGCTTTGCTCTCTATTCATAGAATAGTAAGGGGGTCTGTATTTTATGGATTCTGACTCACGCTTCAGCTGCAGAAAATTCACGGCTAAATTGGGACATTAAATTTCTGTAAACACCTTTGGTCAGTGTTTTCCTGGCTTTAACAACTGCTTCCTTCTCATTATCGCTCTTGTAAAAATTGGCATTGTTGTTTTAGTTACTTAATATTTAATTTTCTAGGCCATCTCAAGGAACTTCCGGAAGTAGGCTGAGCATAAATATAACATGATTTTTATTCTTTTCATCTCTCTCTCTCTCTCCCTCACCGTCTCTGTCTGGTGGACTGTTAGCTCTTTTCTGTTCTCCTTTGTTTTCCGGTTTTTGTTTATTGTGTTTTGTTTTGTTTTCTGTCTTGTGTGTAAACCTGAGTTCTTAGAATTAGGAAAGAGATGTTGGATTACATTTAGGTGCTACTATATAATTTCTCAAGGAGCCAGGCCGAAGGGCTCCGTTCCCTGCAGCAGAGTTTCCGTACAATGGAAAAGAGCAGAGGAACCCCCAGAGCTCTGAAGCAACCTCCTCCAGTGAGCACTGCCAGCCAGGGCTTCCACTTTGCCAACCAGTCTTTAGCTTTCCCTCATCTTATCCAAGGGTAAGTTAATCTCATTATGCAGAACCAGGAAGAAAAGAATGTGATGAATTTTAGATTCTCTTTGGGAATTAATCATCTGATACTTTCCATAAATTCAGTGCCATCTCTTGAGTTCCTAATAGTGCAGTACATGACAAGATAAATTGCTACTGACTTTAGGTAAATTACAGAGTTTTACCAGTCTTAGAAGCAAAACTGAAACTTATGACATCCGCAGCGTGTTCACAAGGCAACACGAAACACATCCCAGCGAAGGCAGAAGAAAACAGCAAACACAAACCCCCACACAAAATCTTCCTCCATATATTTTTTTTTTAAAAAAAACAACCTCCTTGCCTAGCATATTTTTGTGCAGGGCACAGAAACCGAAGGCTGAGGATACACGCTCACACCCACACAAACACACACACTTGCAAACACGCAGCCCTCTCTTGTATCATTTTCCTGGAAGTTCTGCTTACAGCCATTTATTAATGGCTTTGTCTAGCCAAGATGCAAAGCGTAAAGGAAACCAGAAATAAGCACACACCTCTCTCTTCCTTCCTTCTTTCCTTTTTTTCTTTTTCCTTCCTTCCTTTCTCCTCTCTGTCTATGCCCCTCTCTCTTTCTCCTTCTCTTCCTCTCTTTCTAACAGGGCTAGGTTCCTATGAGCCTTTTGGTCACAGTATTTTCACCAATCAGTCAATACATACCTTATTTTCTATATGTTTCTGCTAGAAGACACCTTATTTAATATGTATTGTTGAATCGTTAACATTGAACTCACGACCAGCAGCACTATATAATTCATGCCTGAACAAAGCTTGCCAATCAACATGTTTTTTTCTATATGGGAGGTCACAGCTTTCTTGCATATAGGAGGACTAGACCCTTAGGGACCTTTTCTTTTTTTCTTTTTTTTTTTTTTTTGAGACAGAATCTTACTCTGTTGCCCAAGCTAGAATGCCGTGGCGTCAGCCTAGCTCACAGCAACCTCAAACTCCTGGGCTCAAGCGATCCTCCTGCCTCAGCCTCCCGAGTAGCTGGGGCTACAGGCATGTGCCACCATGCCCGGCTAATTTTTTCTATATATATTACTTGGCCAATTAATTTCTTTCTATTTTTATAGTAGAGACGGGGTCTTGCTCTTGCTCAGGCTGGTTTCGAACTCCTGACCTCGAGCAATCCGCCCGCCTCGGCCTCCCAGAGTGCTGGGATGACAGACGTGAGCCACCGCACCCGGCCTAGAAGTATGAATTTTAAAAAGCAGGTTTTTTTTTCTTCTTTTGCATTCTGGGTGTAAAACAGAACAATTCATGCTGAAAACTATGGCCTGTGTATTTTTTTAGACAGGTGAGTTTGCAGGTCTGAGGGTGCTGTACTTGATTCTGGATAACCTTGTCTGATGTGCCCTTTGTAAATAGGAATGTGCGTGATCTCGGGCACAGCCCCCTGATAAAATTCAGTTCGCTTAGACTAATGAGCTATGTCTCTCTTCGGAGCGTGTCACCCCTTCTTCCAGGCGTTACTCTGCACAGCCCTGTCGGTTTGACCCCACTTCCAAAAGACTGGCCTGAGATAACACTTTTTCTCTTCATTCTGGTTGACAGCGGACCCCTCCCACTGGCTGCAGGCAACGCTGCAGATTTCCTGTTTAACAGATGACGCTGGAGAGGGGCAGGGAGCGAGGCGTCAGCCACCCTACCTATGAAAAGGCAGCACAGCTTTGCTAAAAAAGGGCAAAGAGGAAAGGTCCCCCGGCGGCCGAGGATCCACCGTCGGCCAGTGCCGGAGCCGCTGACTCACTGTGCTGCCGGCCAGGGGGACATCCTGCCTTCCCCTTCTGGGCTCCTGGTTTAATCTCTTGCTCGGGAGAGCCGGGCGCCTTATTGTCCTGCCGGGAGCCTTGCGGCCGCCGTGCCAGACCGAGTCGTGCCGGGTTTCAGATGGCCTCTGCAAATCGTGTCCCTGGGACTTGGGGAGGTAACCCTTCCCTCTTCTACTGTTTGGGCCCTTCTGGGGGCGTTGTGCGTGCCTGGGCCCCTCGGCTCACCTGGGCCCAGGTGGCTGGGTCTTCATGGGGACGCCTCCCGTGTTGTCCCGGCCCTCTGGAGAGAAGTTCACCTCGGGCTCTTCTTCATCGCATTAGGCAGACCGCCTGCAACTGCCAGTTATTTATTTCATCATGTTAGGAAAATGCTACAGGGGTCATCAGGGATTTGCCATGTCATGCGCTCAATACCATTCTCCTCGATTCGCAGGGTGGAGACAGAGTTTAAGACGTGGTTATCGGCCTTAAACGGAGGACGCGAGTGGGACAACCAAGCTGAGAATCACAAGGCCTAGAACCCACTTACGTAATTCCTCGTCCATGGGACCGCGGCTGAAGACCAGGAGGGATTCGGGGCGTGGGGCTGCAAGGACTGCAGTCGATTCCACCAAGGAACAGGGTGTGGAAAGCCTTGAAGCCAAACTGAATACACGTTGGCAGAGAACAACGAATTAAAAGCTTGTCTGGAAAAAAAAAGAGGGTTTGGAAAGAGAACAAGGAGGGTTTTAAGTGAGGCGACATTATGGAAGGTATTTGGGCTTGGTCCACTGGGAAACAGACAACCTTCAGGCACGCTCAGTGACACAGCGAAAACAAGGTTTGAGAGGAAAGTGTGCCAAGAGTTCGTGATTACTAGAATAGTGCTTACCAAGCAAATGAAGAAGCAAATTGAAATTTAATGCAGGGATGTTTCAAATTACTTAAAAGGGTAAACTGTTTACTTGTATTAAGGAATCCATTTACGGACAATTGAGATGCTATGTCCAAATTACAGAATGAGGAAACCTACTGGATTAAAAAAAGTATTTTATTCAATTTTCTAACATTTCTGATGGAGTTTCCTCTAGCTATTTTTTTTTTTTTTTTTTTTTGAGACAGAGTCTCGCTTTGTTGCCCAGGCTAGAGTGAGTGCCGTGGCGTCAGCCGAGCTCACAGCAACCTCACACTCCTGGGCTCAAGCGATCCTCCTGCCTCAGCCTCCCGAGTAGCTGGGACTGCAGGCATTTTGCCACCATGCCCGGCTGATTTTTTTCTATATATATTAGATGGCCAATTAATTGCTTTCTATTTATAGTAGAGACGGGGTCTCGCTCTTGCTCAGGCTGGTCTCGAACTCCCGACTTTGAGCGATCCGCCCGCCTCGGCCTCCCAGAGTGCTGGTATTACAGGCATGAGCCACCGCGCCCGGCCGTCCTCTAGCTGTTTATTATAGCATGCTCCGTGTGATCTTGACAACTGGACACTGGCATAGACCAACCTAGGTCACATCCTTTGAAACCATTCCATAATTTGCACTTAAATTAGGTTTCTGCTAGGTGTTCTGAATCCGTGAGGTTTCTAACAGAGTAAGCAAACTCCAGTTTTACGCACAATCTTGTAAGTTAGTTGGCAAAGCTGTGCATTTGGAACCTCATCAAAAGAGATGCTATTAATATAATAAAATGACATTGTTGCTCACGTCCATTGCATAGAATTTATTTTCCAACTCACCTGTTCTGAACAATAATTTGCAGCTGGCAGTTATATTTGCTGAAAGTCCAGTTTTTTTGATAACTTTAAAATCAATATTCAACTTCTTTTGCCCCTCTATTTTTACTGCTCTCTTTTTCTTTAGCACGTTATTGCCTATTTCTTCAAGTTCAGTGAGCTATGCTCTAAATCTTACACAATGTGATGGATTTAGCGTCCTATTTGGCATCTTACTTATTTCCCATGATGCTCTTGGGTGAAATCCGACCATGTCGCCTGTCACTTTGAGAGCAATCTAATTTTAAAGAATCTTCCAATATTCACTTGTTGGGTCTCACAGACGTCATTCGGGAATGTCTGCCAGAACTCCGACATGCAAAGTGACGGCTAGTAGGTTCCATGGCAATAATTTTTATTGTTCTGCTAGATGAAATACCTTTATTCAAGGGCTTCAACTGTAAAACACAGTCATCTGAGGCCAAGTCTCTGGATATAACATCACTCAATCTAGAAAAAAAAAATGGTAATTTCATTTTTAATTTAGAGGATGTTTTGGCTACATGTGACCTTCTAGTTTCCAAGTTTTCAATTTGCACGTTCCCTGTATCATTTGCATATAATTTATAGGTTGCGGGGTCTTGTTCTCACATCAAAGTTTTATGATAAAAAGGTTTCATGGTCATTAAGTGTCTCCCAGTGACATGATTTGAATTGCCAATTCTAAGACAGAGTGGGTCTCAGTTCAGGAAAAAGGAAACTGGGAAACAGACAAGAATTACTTCTTCATTGCTGTAAAATAAAACACAGTTTTTCCTATTTCAAATGTTTTAATAAACTTTTATATTCCCTTGAATTAGAAAGTAATTTCTCTGTTGTGTTTCATGATGGGCTCTGATGTGTTCACCAACCAGGAAGCTCGACCAAGCTTTGGCGTCTGGAGTTTTTATTGTGGTTTCATTACATAGGAACAACTGATTAAATCACCGGTCACATGACTGAGCTCAATCTCCAGCCCTCTACCTTCCCCTGAGGTTGGGAGATTGGGCTGACCTCAAACTGTGGTCCCAGAGATCTATTGTGAATAACACAGTCCCACCACTTGGAAAATTCCAAGAGTTTAGAGTATCACTTCCAGGAACCAGGGACAAAGTCCCAGTTGAATTATTTACTGTACAACGAAGTTCAATAAATTTAGCTACTTTTATTAATGTTAGCATGCCTTCAAGTATCATCATAATTTTGTGAGTCAGAGACTTTCTATAAATTTTCACACTGTGTTTTTTTAGAGATGAGAAAAGAGTGCAGAGATGAGCACATGGTCAGTTGAAGATAAAACGTCTGACACTCTGAGAAATTAAATACTTCAAGAAAGTAAAGAACAGTGTCATGTGCTTCAAGCATTTTTAACCTTCAGGCTTATAAGCAAAAGAGTGAAAGAGCTAATTATAACATATTTCTGTAAATTAAACCAAATAAAGATATATACTTGAGTTCTGTACTAATTATGTATAACAACTGTTAAAAATAACCCCTGTGAAAAAAAAAGTGATACACCCTCATTTTTGGAAGAACAAATAGAGAGGGAAGATAAGCCGGAAGCGTCCAAACACAAGGTGCAGATGTTTGGCATATGCTGTTTACAGTCATTGTCACTGCCTGGTGGCGGCTAAAGAAAATGAACTTCATTAGAGGCTTTGGATTTGGCTGTAGCAATGCAAGGTTTGATTTACCTTATATTCCTCCCAGAGAAACAATAACAGACTTATAAAGATTGCATTAGCATTTTTATACCTTTATAACAGCGGGTTAGGTGATGGCTTTGCATATTATTGAACAAAAATAAGGGCATTTTTTAAGTGTTCTTCTGCAGCTACGGAATGTCAGGGGTCTCATGTTTCGGTTGCCCACTCCGGCTGTGCCCGACTCAGCCAAAGGACAACACAAGAATCCTAGCCTGCTCCTCTGTAGAACGGTTGGAAGAGGAGGGCTAATTTAATAGGTTTTTGAGAAGGAACCTCAAGAGATCATCTCTTCTGGCCTCCTTCCTTCAGAAAGTGAAGACCCTTTCTGACATCGGCCTACGCAAAGAATTCTTGAAGAAGACCCCCAAAGCCATCACTGCAGCAACAAAAATAAACAAATGGGATCTGATCAAATTAAAAAGCTCCTGCTCAGCCAAAGAAACTATCTTTAGAGCTAATAGACAACCTCCAGAATGGGAAAAAGTATTTGCTCTCTACACTTCCAATAAAGGTCTGATAACAAGAATCTATCTAGAACTCAAAAGAATTAACAAGAAAAAAATCAAACAACCCCATCAAGAAATGGGCAACAGAAATGAACAGAAACTTCTCCAAAGAAGACAGAATAATGGCCTGAAAACATATAAAAAAAAATGTTCAACATCTCTAATCATTAGAGAAATGCAAATCAAAACCACAATGAGATATCACCTAACCCCAGTGAGATTGGCCTCTATCAAAAAATTCCAAAACAACAAATGCTGGTGAGGATATGGAGAGACAGGAACACTCTTACTCTGCTGGTGGGACTGCAAATTAGTGAAACCTTTGTGGAAAAGAATTTGGAGATACCTCAAACAGCTAGAAATGGAAATACCATTCGACCCAGCAATAGCATTATTAAGCATCTACCCAAAAGAGCATAAGACATTCTATTACAAAGACATCTGCACCCGAATGTTTATGGAAGCACAGTTCACTGTTGCAAGGACGTGGAAACAACCCAAGTGCCCGTCAATTCATGCCTGGATTATTAAAATTTGGTATATGTTTAGAATGGAATATTACTCAATTCTAAGAAATGGCAGTAAGCTAGCACCGTTTATATTATCCTGGATTGAGTTTGAGCCTATTATCCAAACTGAGGTGACACAAGAACAGAAAAATAGGCTCCACATGTACTCACTGTCAAATTGGTATTGACCGATTATCAATATGCTGCTCAAAGGGTGGTGGTGCTCATCAGAGCTTTGGGGGGTGTGGGGACAGACCCACATCTGAGGGATGTGGCGAACAGTGTGGAGGGGAAAGGCATACCTCTAACCCTTGCTAGGTAAAGGCAAAGTTATAAAATCTAACCAAAATGTTAAAAAAAAACCACACATTTATTGGGTATCAGGCAGGAGGGAGGGGGAGGAGGGGATGGGTGTGTATATACAGTATACGTGCGATGTGCATTGTCAGGGGGACGGACACGCTTGAGCTCTGACTCGAGGGGGGAGGGAAGGCAAGAGCAATGTATGTAACCTTCACATTTGTACCCCCATATTATGCTAAAATAAAATAAATAAATAAATATGAGATAACCAAGGCCAAAAACTAAGTTAATTTGATCAAGGTTCTATGGTAGGTGGTCTTGTTATTAAATAAGAATGTTACGAAAACTATTTAAACCCCGAAGTCAATGAGTTTAAAGCATTTCTCAACAATTCATCCACTTCATATGAAAGTATAAGCAATAGAGGCTGAGAAAGTATTTACTAGGAAACCATGATTTCACCCAAAAAGAAATAGTTGTTTTAGACATTCCAAGTTGTCTATTTTATATCACTTTTAAGGAGATACTTTACTTGCCAGATTGCTTGTGTTACATGAGCATGATTTAGTTGGATGATTACCTTAAAGTTTTACGAGAAACCAGTCCTTCTGGGGTGTTGGAAACCCTTTGTTAATATAATGTGTCAGAGTCATAAACAATCAAAGGGGACTGTTTGGTTACTATGCAACTACAGGAGGAATTATTTTCTTCTGTTGTTTCTTGTGGACAAGACTGAAGTGTTGGATCTAAGGACAGAGACAGATACAAACCGGTACAAAGGCACCAATGCTATTCCACCTCTGGGTAAAGGAAAAAGTATAATAGAGTCCATCCTTATGCAATGTAATTGGTTGCCTTTATGGTATAAATACAGACTCCTTGAAAAAGCCCGTTATTGGGTAAGATCTTGTTTCTGTAGAATTCTTTTCTGACATCGGTTATTTTACCAGGTTATTTCATAAGGCCTATTTGTGACTCAAGTACTTGTCAGTAAGGCCCAGGATTTTATATTTAGAACATATAAGATGGGCAAATAATTGATGTTTTTAATGTATAAAGAATTCTTAAATAAAAGATGAATACTCAATAGAAAATGAGTAAATGTTATGTAACAGGCAATTTACAAAAGGAGAAATGAAAATAGATACAAATTTTGAAAAAGTGTTCAACCTATCAGTCAGAGAAATATGATTGGTAAAATGTTTAGCAAGTTTATTAGCTCAGTTGGCATGTATGTAAAAATAATACAATCTCCATTTAATAAATGTTCAACTCCTTCTTACATTATGTTAATACTTTGAGAGCAATGTGATAATGATGAGTCATGCTTTAAAAGTTTTATGTTTTCAAAACAGAAATTGAACTTTTAAGAATTTATATTATATAAGATACAATACTGTTGAAAGTGAGTGTTCATTGCAGTGAAAATTTGGAAACAATGTAACCTATGGGGAACTTCTTAAATTATAAGACATCTTTATGATGAAATATTTGTCAAACAGTTATTAACATCATATTCTCAAAGTATAATTAGCCTATGGGAATATGTTCATGACATATTAAGTACAAAAGAAAGATTTCAAAAAAGAAGTACGATTCCTATTTGATTATAAAAGATGTCATACATTTAAAAATTACTGGAAGCATAAGCTAATATTTTAACATCAATACATCTAGGTATGGGAATCTGTTTAATTTTTATGTATTTTCTCATTCTTTATTTTATCTTTCTATTTTTTATAGGATTACTTGAATTACTTTTTGAGTCAGAGAAGACAATGAATGTTATTTTCCAAAAACAAAAAGGAGATGGAGCAGAATGATCTTCAACAGACTTTCTGCATTGACATTTTTATGATTTTTTTTCTGAGCAAGATTATGTTCACACATAGTCACACTCTAATCAGTGAATGAGGAGTTGGTTTGCATAGCAGCTTAGTCCCATGTGCCACGCCACTAAACTAAATAGAAGTAAGAAAATACACATTTTGATTTAAAGAAAACGGAGTCCAAGATTTGGAGAGGCATGCAGGATCCTCACGGGAGAGGAGCATAAACTCTATTTCCACTGTTCCTTCTCCACTCTCAGTGCAGAGCTTTGACAGACGTCGTCTGGAGCCCCCGTGTCCCCCGTTGTTTTTGGACAATACTCACAGCAATGAGTCTCACACGGCAGCCCGGTACACAAGCACAGGTAGGTGCACGCGCGCACACACATACCCACACACAAATGAGACTAAGCTTTCAAACACACCTACGCAAACTTAACACCCTGACCACATAGTGATCCTTTTGTTCTATTTCCTTTTTTAAAAAAAAATAAAACAGATTATATTATAGTAGTCATAGAACTTTGCATTGTGAGGAGAGCTCAAAATATCGTGAATAAAAAAAAAATAGAAATAAGCGCGAGGTGGAGGAAAGATCCAGAGTAGCTAAAGTAGGGTAAAATAATCGAGGTGAGCAAAAAAGGAAAAAAGAAGTTTGAACTTTTATTCATATTATTTTAATGTCCTTTATATAATGTACATAGTACTGCACATGCATATAATTCATAAACATGTGAATATGTGTACACTACAGAAGCATGCTAATTTTTTTTTTATTATTATTCATAGGGCTCCTTGATCAAACAGTTTAGAGAACATAGATACAGATTCTATGTGCAAAAAGAGTTTGGGAGGAGAAGAGATTTCTGGGAGGTAAATACTTAGGACACATTCTCCGAAGAGAATGTTACTTGATTTGAGCCTTGAAAGATGAGTCATATCTGACCAGACATTTGTGAAAGATGTGACACAGAGATTTCATGTTCGGAAAACCAGACTGCAGCACAATAAGCATGGGGGGTCATGGAGGATGCCAACAGTGGTGGGAATCAAATCTTTAAGAAAAACAACACAGGGCCGGGCACGGTGGCTCATGCCTGTGATCCTAGCACTCTGGGAGGCCGAGGCGGGTGGATTGCCCGAGGTCAGGAGTTCGAAACCAGCCTGAGCAAGAGTGAGACCCCGTCTCTACTATAAATAGAAAGAAATGAATTGGCCAACTAATATATATAGAAAAAAATGAGCCGGGCATGGTGGCGCATGCCTGTAGTCCCAGCTACTCGGGAGGCTGAGGCAGGAGGATCGCTTGAGCCCAGGAGTTTGAGCTTGCTGTGAGCTAGGCTGACGCCACAGCACTCACTCTAGCCTGGACAACAAAGGGAGACTCTGCCAAGGAAAGGAGGGGAAAGGAAGAGGAGGGGAGGGGAGGAGAGGAGAGAAAAACAACACAGGAAAATAGGAGAGAAAGACCAGAAAATCCTCCTTGTTTTTACAGATGCCAGGGCTAGGGGTGGTTTCCAAAGTTCTTCTGTTACTGGTGCCCAGGGGGCCATGCGGGCGCCTTCCACTCTCCCCTGCAGATGTAGTCCTCACTCCTCCCCACCTGTGAACCCACCCTGGAGGCCGACCCGGCCATGGCAAGGGTGCCCTTTCCCTCTGTCTTTCATTTGGGCCTTCGCGGGGAGAGGAGTAAGCGCCAAGTGATCGGAGGGGAAGTGGCGGGTGAGTTTGGAGCATGCACTCCGCGATGCGCATGTGCACGCCAGGTACCGTGGCAGCCGCAATGCGCATGTGCACGCCAGGTACCCGTGGCAGCCGCAATGCGCATGTGCACGCCAGGTACCCGTGGCAGCCGCAATGCGCATGTGCACGCCAGGTACCCGTGGCAGCCGCAATGCGCATGTGCACGCCAGGTACCCGTGGCAGCCGCAATGCGCATGTGCACGCCAGGTACCCGTGGCAGCCACAATGCGCATGTGCACGCCAGGTACCCGTGGTAGCCTCAATGCGCATGTGCAATGCCAGGTACCCGAGGTAGCTGCGTCTCTGCACAAGGCCGCAGGTCATTCCGGGCTGTCCCACGCTCTCCAGTTTCGGGCTCCAGAACCTGCTCTACTCTCCAGCTCTTTCAGACCAGGGTGGTGAAGGGTGCTGCCCCATGGCTAGCCCAGGCATAACACAGTATTCTGTATTGTTTTCCCTAAATTCTGCTCAGAACTTTGTAAAAAAAAAAAAAAAAAAAAAAAAGGCCTCCCTTGGAAATTTGAGTGCGCGGTCTATTTCTTGCTGGACTCCTCACTGTTGCAGGTGCAGAACAGGTGGCGTTGGATTCCTAGAGGCAGAATGTGGAACTTCAGTCTGAGAATTTGGAGACCAAGCCAGCATATGAAAGAAGGGAGATGCAGTCAGTTTGCAGGTGTTCGTTTTATTGTTCATTCCTGTAACCATGCACATGTATTTCGTGTACACTCATCCCTACGCACGATGCAGTTCTCCGCGGGGAAGGAGGAAAGGGAGCAAGAGTGAACGATGGTGGGTGTGGGCAACAGCGCCACACGTAATTTCCGTCACGACAGTGTTCAATGTTGTGCATGCTATTTTCTGTTACTTAATTTAATGCTAAGATTGTGAAGTAAGAATGGTCATCCTATATTTCAGATGTTCCCAGGAATGTGGGGAAGAGGTATGTGCTAGCTGTCAATACTCTATGAAATAATTCGATCAGAAAAAAGTTGTGAAAGTTTTCCCAGATTATGGTGCCTACCTTTGCAAAACATCCTCACTTGCCATCTCAAATCGATTTGTGAAACCAGAGTGTTTTAAACAAGTAATCGGTTATCACCTATAAAGTTTTTAATCATTAGCAGAAAGTTTTAAAGTTCAACTGATGCAAAATCCAAACCATTGCCAGCTTGTGGAATAACTTTATTATATCTAGCTTCAAAATATTTATCATATTTTTATCATCCTGGCTTTCAAAAGCCAAGAAATAACTCATTTTATCTCAGTTATCACAACAGTGTAGGATGCTTAGAAAAACCTAAGCAGGATGAAGTTTGGCATTATATTCGGTTTCTGAACAAAAAGTTCCCCACTACATATGTGCATGAAGTTCCCTTGAACTTGACCTAGCCATGGAGATTAGTTTCAGGGATAAAAACAGAAAAGTGTTTATGATTCTCCTTCCCTACTGAGAATATAAATGAGTAAAGACATTATTATTAAACCTCTTTTGAATTAGATTTCTTTCTCCAACAACTCACATTTATTGTGGTTAGTTTCATTTTAAAGTCAACATAAATTCAGATGTGAGAGAGGAAATGCTTTATTCATATGAAATTTCTGCAGTGATTTATACACGAATGCTTCGGGCAAGGAGTAAGATGAAAGCACTTTATTCCCCATTTGGAATTCTTTTCCACAGTTCATAAGTAAAATTCCTTCTCACTAGTCATTGAGTTTAAAGCCACTCAAAGCCCTGAGAAAAAAAGATCATGGGAGAGGCACTCTCCCTCTGCTCTCAGCCCCGTGCCGCTGCAGAAGTCGCTGAGACAAAAGGTTCGGAGTCTCAGAGGCAAAAAGGGACGTAAGACAGTAACCGAGACGAACAGACCAAAATGCACATAGGACATAACCTAAAGTAATTTCTCGGGTGGGGCCATGAGTTTAAAGGGTGGGAGCAGGCCGGGCGTGGTGGCTCACGCCTGTAACCCTAGCACTCTGGGAGGCCGAGGTGGGCAGATAGCTCGAGGTCAGGGGTTCGAAACCAGCCAGAGCAAGACACCGTCTCTACCAAAAATAGAAAGAAATTAATTGACCAACTAAAAATATACCAAAAATATATATATACCAATATACCAAAAAAAAAAAAAAAATTAGCCAGACATGGTGGCGCATGCCTGTAGTCCCAGCTACTCGGGAGGCTGAGGCAGGAGGATCGCTTGAGCCCAGGAGTCTGAGGTTGCTGTGAGCTAGGCTGACGCCAGGGCACTCACTCTAGCCTGGGCAACAGAGTGAGACTCTGTCTCAAAAATAAAAAATAAAAATAAATAAATAAAGGGTGGGAGCAATTGGACGTGGTTGGATTTTGGAAGGCCTGGAAAACCTAAAGTAAAAGTTTAGCATTTTTCACTTGCCGACAGGAAAGCATTATGTTTTTTTTTTGTTTTTTTTTTTTTTTTTTTTTTTTTGAGACAGAGTCTCACTTTGTTGCCCAGGCTAGAGTCAGTGCCGTGGCGTTAGCCTGGCTCACAGCAACCTCAAACTCCTGGGCTCAGCGATCCTACTGCCTCAGCCTCCCAAGTAGCTGGGACTACAGGCATGTGCCACCATGCCCGGCTGATTTTTTGTATATATATTTTTAGTTGGTCAATTAATTTCTTTCTATTTTTGGTAGAGACGGGGTCTCACTCTTGCTCAGTCTGGTTTCGAACTCCTGGCCTTGAGCAATCCGCCCGCCTCGGCCTCCCAAAGTGCTAGGATTACAGGCATGAGCCACTGCGCCCGGCCCAGCATTATGTTTTCTTGAGGAATAGAATAATCTGATACACGTACTATTTTCAAGAGAATTAGTGTGCGGGCAGTGTACCAGTCAGTTGCGCACGTAGGGGACAAACGTCCAGGTCAGCCCTAAGAACCTGTGTAGATGGCAGCAGGGAAGCCTGCTCTGGGCACAGACCGGTTCCAAGCTTGTCGCTTGTCTCTGTGAGATGCTTCACCTTAAGCCTGCGTGGTCATCTCAAAGAGACGGGAAGACTTTGGTGGAAATGTGGACGTTAAAGAACCAGTTGGGAGGGTGGCATGCAGTCACAACGCTCGCAGCCTTCGGGACTGAGAAGATGGCAGCCGGAGCAAGCCCCTGGGATGCGCCTGTCATCCACGGACAGATCCGGGTGAGGAAGAGCAGCTGGTTTCCGGCGTGCCGGGTTTGTGACTGCGTGTGACATTGGGCTGGATGTGCCGGGGAGGGGGCGAGAGTGGAGTAGTCGCCATCTGCGTAGAGACAGCGATGGTGGCTGACTCCCCGAGGAAGTTGGAATGGGAAAGAGGCGCAGAAAAGGACTGTAAAGACTTCCAGCGAAAGGGAAGGCGGAGTGAAGGAGCAGGAGGAGAAGGACGCAGGAGGCTCCACGCCTGGTGCGGAGCTGCGGACACAGAGACAGAAGAGCTTCCAGGGGCAGATGGACGCCAGGGTCCAGGATGGACGTGGAACCTGGGACTCGGCCCCCCTGGGGCGCAGCAGTGGCGAGGCCTGGGGGGCCAGGGTGCAGGCCAGCACCGCAGGGGGAGGCGGGGGGAAGACAGGCAGCTGACGCAGATCACAGAAAGAAACAGAAGCAGAGCCCAGAAGAGACTGGAAGGTGTGAACGTTGCTGGGTTTTGTTTGTTTGTTTTGCAGGACTTGGGGTTCCTGGGGGTCCGGGGGGTGGAGACCGTAGGAGGGAAAGGGCGAGAGGCCGCCTGTTCCCACCACAGCCCCGCGTGCCACCAGGTGCCAAGGCGGCCTGTGGCCAGTGCCGTCCGCTGACCTTGGGTTTGGGTCTGGGGCTTGAAACGACGGGTTTCAGATCGGGTCACGTTAACAAAAAGGAGAAAAGGCCGGGCGCGGTGGCTCACACCTGTCATCCTGGCTCTCTGGGAGGCCGAGGCGGGCGGATTGCTCGAGGTCAGGAGTTCGAGACCAGCCTGAGCAAGAGCGAGACCCCGTCTCTACTAAAAATAATAATAAAAGAAAAAAAGTTAATTGGCCAACTGAAAATAGAAAAATAAAATGAAATAAAAAAGAAAAGGAGAAAGAAGAAGCGCTAACATACTGTCTGTTCTCAATTTCACTGCAAAAGAGCCTCACGCCCCCCTTCTTAGCGGTTAGAAGTCAGCATCTTCAAAACCCACTCCCTTCCTGCTCCATCCGTGAGGCCGGACCAGGACCAGATGTGTCCTGACCTTCTCAAAGCCTACACACAGGCAGGAGGCCATGACGCACTGTTTAAATGCAGCCCACGTGTGGCCGACGCAGGCCCCCCTGTTCCATGATGTACCCAACAGGCTGGAGCCCGGCCAGCTGCAAAAGCCCCAGGCTAGAATGTCACCAGGAACACGGTCCTGCCCGGAGAGGGACCAGATCGGCTCCTGAGCGGCCGCTTCTCTACGGGAGACTGAGCCACTAAGCCACCTTCAGCCTGAGCCACTTAGGGCAGATGTGACATAATTTTTACCCTTTTCAGTTTCCTCATAATGAAAAACAGACGTGAAGATGGGTCCCCGAAAGGTCGATTTTTCAGAAACTGGAAAAGACAAACAAAAAAAAAGCATTTTTAGTTTTGTTTTGCAGCGTGACTCAAGCAGTAGACTCCTGCCACTTCCCTGGCAGTTCAGTCCAACCATCCAGTGTGTCTCTCGCTGGGGAATGCATTTTTTTAATTCAGCTTTGACATTTTTCTTAATTTGTTTCCATTGTTCCTTTTAGACCACCCTGAAAACGTTTTTTCTTTTATTTTCTGACTTGTCTGTCTCTCTCTCTCTCTCTCCCTCTCCCCCCTCCTCTCCCCCCACGCACGTACACACAGTCACCACAGTTCCCCTCTCCCTGATCTTAAAGGACATAGGTGATGTTTCATGTTCACCCTCAAGTTTCGGTTCAACAAATGTGTACTGAACACCAACTATGCACTAAGCAGTCATTTGTGCTTGTTTTATTTTAAAATAGCTGTACTGCTTTTGGGGAAGTGTTAAAAGAGTTCCTGTTGAAAAATATGAAGAAGAAAAATTTAAGAAAATATCTCAGATCCAAATAGAACCAGTATTAACCATAGGTTAGCTATCCATGATCCCTTCATGAATATTTATGGGTATAATATGGGTATATGTAGGTTTACTTTTTTCAAAATAGAATCATATATATATTTTTCAAAAAAAATACATATATATATATATATATATATATATGTATGTATTTTTTTTTTTTTTGAGACAGAGTCTCGCTTTGTTGCCCAGGCTAGAGTGAGTGCCGTGGCGTCAGCCTAGCTCACAGCAACCTCAAACTCCTGGGCTCCAGCGATCCTCCTGCCTCAGCCTCCCGAGTAGCTGGGACTACAGGCATGCGCCACCATGCCCGGCTAATTTTTTCTCTATATATTAGTTGGCCAATTAATTTCTTTGTATTTATAGTAGAGATGGGGTCTTGCTCTTGCTCAGGCTGGTTTCCAACTCCTGACCTCGAGCAATCCTCCTGCCTCGGCCTCCCAGAGTGCTAGGATGACAGGCGTGAGCCACCTCGCCCGGCCTAGCATCATATATATTTTCTTAAAGCAGCTTATTTTACTCAATATGCCCTGAATATCTTTCCTAGTAAAAAATGTCTCCCTACATCCTCATTTGTGATACAGTCGTACATCACATACCAACGTCTTGGTCAACGATGGATTGCGTACACGGTGGCGGTCCCATAAAGATTATAGTGCAGCTGAGAAAAAAACATCCCTATCACCTGGTGACGAAGTCTGTGTCATAAGATTACAGCCCGATGCGTTACTCATGTGTTCATGATGGGGGCTGCTATAAACAAACTGCTCTGTCAATCGTATAAAAATACAGCACACACACTTCTGTGTAGTGTATTAGGTCATGATGATGATAAACATCTATTATTGGTTTATGCATTTGCTATACTGCACTTTTTATTGTCATCTTAAAGTGTACTACTTCCACTTCCACACAGAAGAACAGCCTCAGGCAGGCCGTTCCGGAGGGATCCAGAGCCAGGTATTGTTGTCTTCCAGATGCCAGATGAGGGCTTTCCAGTGGGAGAAGACAGGGAGACAGTGATTGCGATGATCCTGACCCTGTGTAGGCTAACGTGTGTGTTTGCGTCTTCGTTTTTAACAAAATAATTTAAAAAGTAAAAAATTGGAAAAAAGCTTTTTTGTGTTTTTTTTTTTTTTTGGAGACAGAGTCTGGCTCTGCTGCCCGGGCTACAGTGCCGTGGCGTCAGCCTAGCTCACAGCAACCTCAAACTCCTGGGCTCAAGCCATCCTCCTGCCTCAGCCTCCCGAGTAGCTGGGACTACATGCCCAGCTAATTTTTTTTTATTATTATTTATATTTAATAATCTATTTCTTTATTTTTTTTTATATTCTTAACTTTATTTTCTTTTTTTTTCAGCCATTTTTTCCATCAATACCAGCTCATTTTTTCTACATACGTTTAGTTGTCCAGCTAATTTCTTTCTATATATTTTTTAGTAGAGATGGGGTCTCATTCTTGCTCAGGCTGGTTTCGAATGCCTGAGCTCAAACAATCCACCTGCCTTGGCCTCCCAGAGTGCTAGGATTATAGGCATGAGCCACTGCGCCCAGCCTAGAAAAAAGCTTTAAAATAAGGATATAAAGCAAAAAGGTTTGTATAACTGTGTGATGTGTTTGCGTTTCAAGCTAAGTGTTAGCTTGTTAACTCATTAACAAATGAATTAAAAGTTTAAGGCCCGGTGCGGTGGCTCAGGCCTGTAATCCTAGCACTACAGGAGGCCAAGGCGGGTGGATTGCTCAAGTTCAGGAGTTCAAAACCAGCCTGAGCAAGAGCGAGACCCCGTCTCTACTATAAATAGAAAGAAATTAATTGGCCAACTAATATATATATAGAAAAAATTAGCCGGGCATGGTGGCGCGTGCCTGTAGTCCCAGCTACTCGGGAGGCTGAGGCAGGAGGATCGCTTGAGCCCAGGAGTTTGAGGTTGCTGTGAGCTAGGCTGATGCCATGGCACTCACTCTAGCCTGGGCAACAAAGCGAGACTCTGTCTCAAAAAAAAAAAAAAAAAAGTTTAAAAAATTAAAAGTTTATAAAGCAAAAAAGTTACCGTAAGTCGAGGTTAATTTATTATTCAAGAAAGAAAAAACTTTTGTAAGTTCACCGTAGCCTAGCTGTACAGCGGTTACAACGTCTGTGGCAGGGCACAGCCACGCTCCGGGCCACTGACTCAGCACAGCACCCTCCTGTCATGCAAGCTCCATCCGTGCTGAGTGCCTCAGACACGTGTGCCGTTTTTATTTGTATACAGGATTTTTACTGCGCCTTTTCTATGTGTGGGTATGTCGAGGTACACAAATGGTTGCCACTGCGCTGCAATCGCCTGCTGTATACATGCAGCCGCGGTATAGGCGTGCGGTACAGGCTTGGCGTCCAGGAGCGATACTGCCCCAAACAGCACAGGCGTGCAGTGGGCACGGCATCTAGGCCTGTGGACGTGCACTCCGTGATGTTTGCACAGTGACGACACCCCCGCCGAGACATTTCTCAGAACGGATCCACGGCTGTAGGTGCCTCGTGTGACATGATGTACACACAACACTGTCGTTTTCTCAACTGCTCTCCCGGTGGTGGCCACCCAAGTCATACGAGTGGGTTCTGTTCTGTCTTCCATTCGGACTTCAAGAATAACCTTCTACACATGCAGTTTTTCATTGTTTGTCCTGCTGTTTTCAGTAGCTCTTCTCCCCTTTTATGTTCCCTCTGTCTCCTTGAGATTGCTTCAGGAAGGTTTGAGGGTTGATCTCTGAAAATATTGTCAATGGAAAAAAAGCCAAAGTCTGCAAGATAATTTTAAAGATATTTATTCTGAGCCAAATTTGAGGACCATGACCCGGAGCCACTGCCAAGAGGCCTTGGGCAAGTGGACTCGCTGTGGCTGGGTTACAGTTTGGTTTTTATACATTTTAGAGACAAGGGTTATGGGTAAAGCCATCAATCAGTGTGTGGGAGGCACACATTGGTTTGGCCCAAAAAGGAGGGCCATCTCGAAGCAGGCGCTTACAGGTTATAGGTGGGTTTAAAGATTCTTCAGATTGTAATTGGCTAAAGACAGGAAGCTTTGTCTAAAGACCTGGAATGTTTTAACATAAACTGTTTACCAGAGATAAGCCACCATCTGTTGCAAATTGAGGGCCTGCAGGTGTGTCTTGCATACCCTTAGGCCTGTTAATGGGTTACAAAGGAAGTCTTCAAGAAGGGAGGGGGGCATGATAAGACATGTCTGACCTCCCTCCTCCTGGCAGGCAACTTTGCCCGAGAATATTCCTTTGGCCACGAGGGGGTCCATTCAGTCAGCTGGTGTGTGTGTGGGGGGGGTGAGCATTTTAGTTTACTCACAATATGAAGGGCTTTCAAGGAAATGACATGGTACGTGCCACTCCAAGCAGGTGAGATCAAAGGATGGACGTCACATGCTGGCAGAATTAGGCTCAATACACAAAGGTATGTTTTAAAAGACTTACATTAAATAAATAATATAGATGTCAAAGTGTGCTGAGAGTTGGGTAGCACAATAATTGCTAAAAACAAATACGGTCATCATGGTGTAATTATGGAAGGAATTGCCTCATTAAATGTCGAATTCCTAGGTTTTGACTATGTGTGTGCTGAAGCTGGGTGAGTAGTTTTTAGCAGTTCCAAGCACTTTGGTCTTAGGCAGAAGACTGAACTAGCTGACCTCTTAACATATCCTTCTCCTATGAGTTTCTAAGATTCCAAGGTGAGCTGAAATGGTCTTGGGCACTTCACCACCACCTCCCTGAGTCCTTCACCTCTGTGCAGTAAAATGCTCAGCCCCCCCACCGGCCGACTGAATGGACCCCCTCCTGGCCAAAGGAATATCCTAAAGCAAAGTTGCCTGCCAGGAGGAGGGAGGTCAGACATGCCTTATCATGCCCCCCTCCCTTCTTGGAGACTTCCTTTGTAACCCATTAACAGGCCTAAGGGTATGCTAGACACACCTGCAGGTCCTCAATTTATGTAACAAATGGTGGCTTATCTCTGGTAAACAGTTTATGTTAAAACATCCCAAGCCTTTAGACAAAGCTTCATGACTTTAGCCAATTACAATCCGAAGAATCTTTAAACCCACCTATAACCTGTAAGCCACCAGTTTCAAGATGGCCCTCCTTTTGGGGCCAAACCAATGTGTGCCTCCCACGTATTGATTGATGGCTTTACCCGGAACCCTTGTCTCTGAAATGTATAAAACCCCAGCCACAACGAGTCAACTTGCCCAAGGCCTCTTGGCGGTGGCTCCGGGTCATGGTCCTCAAATTTGGCTGAGAATAAATCTCTTTAAAGTTATTTTGCAGGGTTTGGCTTTTTTCCATTGACACCCGCCAAAGGTATTTGTGTCTTAGCAAGGGACTTTTGAAAACTTTAATTTGGGCAGATTCTTCACAGGTAGGCATAGGGAAATATTTTTTTGTCAGGGAGCCTTTGAGGGCCCTCATTTAAATCACAACTTTTCTAATATCTGTTTATAAGACAAGTTTCCAACTCAAATATCATGGGACCCACTTCCCCCATCTCCTTCTCCTACCCACATCCAGAGTTTCAGCCCATGCAAGGTCCTGGGTTTGGGGGTAACCAGATGGATAAAGAGGAAATAGCAGTAGGAAGACAACGAACATTGCAGTATTCCATCATGTCCCCAGTTGCAAATCATAAAAAGATAGAATATGCTAGACATCAAGCAAGGCACATGGAAGTAAACGTGGTCAACCATAAGCACAGACAAAAGAGACACCTGTCTTTAATAGCCCAGTTTCTTACAACAGGCTCAAGAACAGCTGTGCTTTTCATGAAGCAACCCTGCCCAGCTCTACTAGAAAATGTGCTCCTTTGACCTGCACCTGCAGAGTCTCCATTGCAGTGTTTCTTAGCCCAGTCCATACCAGTAAATGAACGGAAAATAGGATTACCCCACCAAGCAAGAAAGGACTCGTTGTTGCGGAGTGAAGATTTGCACCTGAACATTTATTATTTAGCAATATAGAAACTTTCTCAAATAACACTTGGACTTTTTAATACAAAAAAAAAAAAATAGTGACCTCAAGGAGCAAAATGCACATATTTTCCCCATGGCCAACTCTTTGTAGCCCTCTATTGGCCTCTGAGCCATTCTTGGACGAATATACTGAAATAAAAACAAAATAATGTATTTGCCAGCGATGTGACAAAGCAGAGTCTGTCTGTGGTTGTGATGGGTCTTCATCGGCTCTGTCCTGCAAAGTCTCAGGACACGGGGAAGAGCGTGGGAGAGGGAAGAGTCCCCAAGAACAGAAGAGTTTGCATTTACCTGCAGCTCTGGCTTCCTCTGTAAAGTACTTGCCATACCCTCAAATAGCCTGAGATGCTCTTCTCTTCAAGATATTCCAAGTGGGTTTCATGTAGCCTGAGGCTAGTGTTTTTTAATTGAAGTACTCTTCCCTCAAGGACCCTTTGGCTCTACTTAAAGCTCCTAGATAAGACATTTCCTGTAGCTTGGATTTTCTAGAAGCTATTGTAAAAGAAGAATCTTAATTGTTACAGTACAATGGGAACAGATATTATGCAGTGGAGTGCAACATTCATGCTCAGCATTCCATTTCTAAAATAACTCATTATGTATTGTTAGGATAAAACTTCAAAACTTTTCCCTTTTGCAGTGGAATAGCATAGGAGCATGCAAATATTCTCAACACCCCTAGGGATACTTCTGTAGACATTTTTTTAGAAACGTTAACCTAAAAGTAGGCATAGACTCCCAGGCTAGTATTTGAAATCCTTCATAATGTGGTCTCAATATTCCTCTTTGAACTGTTTCCACCGCCCTTCTAATCTGAAATCTGCATTCCAGGCGGGAGTCCACAGCCAGCGGCCTCCAGGCATCCGGACCTCAGTGCAAGGCCTCGCTCAGTTTCTGTCCTAAGGACCTTCCTGCCTTTGCCTCTCCCCTGCTTCTGCTTTGCAAAGTTCGGCTCAAGTAAACTCTTCTGCAGCCCCCAATCCCTTAGAGATGATCCTTTCCCCTCTACCACGTTGATAGTTCCTTTCGTGTTATTTGCCATTAGCAGCAAAATGCACTGCTTGGTTAAAAAACACAGTTTCTTGTTTTAATTGTATTTTTCGTCCTTACAACTTAGACTGAATGTTCCCAGAAGGAGCATCTTTTAATGTTCTTCATGACCCTGACTCGGTGGCAACCACACAGTAACACGGATAACAGTATGTGGACAGCAGTTTGGAGGCCATGGTGACACGGAAAATGGCAGGCTCCGGGTCACGCCGGCTCCCCGTTGCTCTGCATCTCCATGGGCCAGTGCTGATCATGGCCAGTTGGAGGGCACGCCACCGGGACCCACATGCTGGAATGCCCGCAGGCCCACGTGCAGCTGCCTGTTTCCACGCTGTTTGCGTGATCCTGATTGGGTAATTTTTGAATCCCACTGTTTTTGATTGGCTGTTAAAGCTTGTAGTTGATTGGATGTTAAAGCTTGATGTTGATTGGCTGTTAAAGCTTGTAGTTGATTGGATATTAAAGCTTGTAGTTGATTGGATGTTAAAGCTTGTTGTTGATTGCATGTTAAAGCTTGTAGTTGATTGGACGGTTTTTGAGCCCCACCAAGGGTATAAAAGCAGGAGCAGAAGGGGCAGGAGGGAGGACACTGCAAGATACAAAAAGAGCTGTGCAACTAGGTGTGCTGAACCTGCTATGGAGGAACAAAGGCTGTTCTCTGACTCTTCGTGTGCTGCTCGGTTCTTTCCCCGGTCAATGCTGTAACAATGGAATCTAGATTTTTCGCTGTGTAGATAAGAAAATTGACCAGTAGGGAACAAAGAGAGGAAAAGCAAGAAGCTCTGGAGGATAGAAGAGCAATTTTGGTTTTTACTGGGTCTTCCTTTATAGTTTCTGAAGGGGTGAGTTCTACATATAAGCCCTCAGGAAACGAGAGAGGGAGAGAAACAGAGAGGGGGCAAGATGGACTTTCACTGCAGCCTGTGGCACAGGGATCAGGGCAGAGTTTCTGCCAGGTGGAAGGTCTCACTCCGGCCTCGGGGATCCTTCCAGTCCCCTGCACCTGGAAGGGGTCTGGCATTTCCTGACGAAGGAAGAGCAGCACTTTCGTGATTGGTCTCATCTACTAAGCACTCGTTTGGCCTTCATTTTAGCATGGGTTTATTTGTGGAGTTCTACCCATTCACACGCAAGCCACAAACCCCACAGCAATCCCCAGAACAGTTCTTCACACTCCTCACCGTTCTGACCCTGCCGCTGCAAGTGCGTGTCCCGGTGTGCAAGAGCGTGCCCGGGTGCACACCTCCTGTACTTAGTGTGATGCTATCGGAGGGGTTGGCGGGAGGTGAGCATTTGAAGGAAATATAAATGGTGGACTTGGGAAATGACATTTGTAGCTAATCGTTCATAATTTGAGAGGGCGGGGTGAAAGAGGAAGACTTCTTCGTTTGTTCCTTCTCTTAAGAACAGCATACATTCATATTATTATAAGCATTGGTCAATGCACCTTATACTTTTTAGCTTATTTAATCCTCATGGCAAGCCCAGGGGACAGGTATCATCATAAGCAGAAACTGGCAGCCAGCAGGGTTATAATTCACCTAAGTAAGCCAGTCTCATAGGTGTTACTATTAGGATTCGAACCTACAAAGTCCAGATCCAGAGTCTTGGCTTCCATCTGCTACGCTACAGTGCCACACACACACAAAAAAAGATACTTAATTTAGAATTGAAATGAATTTAGAAGTAAGTTTAACATATGAAATAAGTTCAAATCAATGAAACTTAAAATGGTGGACCCATATCCCATTACCGATTGCAATTATTTCTGGGATCTGGATTGGTCATGTGTATACATACACAACTTCAGGGAACTTGCGCAGAACAAGCGCAGTTGTCAAGCAATGCACAGTCGAAACAATTACCGAAATCAAAATCCAGGTACTCCTTGCTGGCCGCGGGAGCACTGCGGTGAGAGCTTTGCGGACAGAGACGGCATCCATCAATAAGACAGGCGTGCAGTGATCATTCGCCGGTGAACCCACGCACGTTGAGACACCAAACGGGACATTGCTCCTCAGTGACCCAGACCGACACGCAATTGTCTTTACCTTCCCTGTGGGAGACAGGGGTGCTTGTGCAAGGAGGGACGAATAACATGGGGAAAGTTTCATGTTCAGAGAATTTGGCATATGGACGAACGAGAGAGATGAGTGAAGGCCAGGGATTGACTGGAAAAGGAGAAACTCATTAGGAGACCACACCAGTAAACCCGGCACTGCTTGGCAGTCAGACTAAACACACACACAAAAAACACTGCCATGAAAGACTCATTGGAAATCTGTGACTGAGCGGAAATGAAAGTTGAACAGTGGAGAAATGGAAAAATGACCTCGGAGTCTGTAGCGAGGGGGGTAGAGACAATGGCAGTGGCTGTGAGCGGCATGGGGGGGGGAGGGGAGGCAGGGTGGAAGGAGGGATTCATGAGAGCGGGGACCCTCTGCCCCCAGTGCCCGACACCGAACAAATTCCCAGCAAATGCTGAGTAAGAGCTTGCGATTTCAGTGGTGGGAGAGAGGAATTACTGTTAGAGGGAGGTGATATACTTGGTTTTGTACAGTGACTTTGAGGCCTGAATGGAGTACGGTTTGCCAGGGCCGCCACAACAGACTGGGCGGTTTAAACAACAGAAACTGATTTTCTCACAGTCGTGGAAGGTGGGAGTTCAAGGCCAAGGTGTTTGCCAGGGTTGACCTCTTCTTGGGTCTCTCCCCGGCTTGCAGGTGGCTATTCTCCCCTTTGTTTCGCAAGGTCTCCTCTCTCTACAGGACACCAGCCGTGTTGGACTGGAGCCCGCACAGGTGCTCTGGCTTCACCACAGTGACCGCTTGAAAGGCCTCATCTCCAATACGGCCACATCCCCAGGCAGTCGGGATTTAATAATTTGGGGGTGGGGGGCGGATCATCTTTTGTTCAACCAACAAAAGATGATCATCCAAATGTATGTTCGGTAAGCAACTGGAAACTCGAGACTGTAGCACGGATAAGAGGACCAAGGAGAAGAGAGCTATTTGGAGAATTTAAGAGTGGGTGACGCAGCCGTGACGCATACGGTGTTTTGCATAGCAACTTGTTCCAAACAGGAAAATAAAAAAAAGTATGAACAAACATGGGAGTTTCTCCGACAAGATTTGGGGAGTTTCCCAGGTGGGGCCAGGAAATAATGAACAGCATGGAGCCAAGTCACTCCTAGAACCAACCCCGCAGTTCAAACAGTGCCTGTTGGAGGCGCTCCCAAGCCCCGCCGCACACTGGGTGGCCTGCCCACAGTCACTCCACCCGGTGGAGTGACTGGCTCCATGCTGTTTTGTATCCCAAGCAAAGACTCACGTGGCAAACGCATTCGGTGAGCCCCCCAGACCGCAAGACTGATGTTGGATTTTTGGCTGTCACCCTGCTTCTTGCTGGGACAAGTTTAACACTACTTCCTCCAAAAGAGAAAATTATGCTCACAGTTGGGTTTATGGTATTTCAAAAACAAGGGAAACTCCCTGTGTCTTCGATCTGACGGCGCCCACTTACTTTCCTCTCTGCTCTGGCACCGCGTGGACGGCTGGGTCCAGGAGGCGGAATCCGCCCAGGAGTGTCCCGGAGCAGCTAACACTAACGCTGGGATCTGAGCCAAGTCTTGGCCTTTAGGACGCTGCTGTTACGGAGGTAAACCCAGCCAGGTGCTAAATCGGCTTAGTGAAGAGGAAGAGAAAACTCGCCTCTAGTTGCACTTTGCTACCAGGAAAAGCCGTAACAATCGTCCTTTACAAACGGCTCTTCTTTTCATCAGTGCTGTTCCCTGTAGGCTCTCAGGAAGGCGAGGCTCAGAGAAGCGTGTGGAACCTGCCGACCTTTCCCCCCTGGCTTCTGAGCACCTTGCACGACTCTGTCGTCCCCCGTCCCCCCAGCCGGCCCCTGACCACCACCATTCCCGGGACCAGGCTGCCATGGCTGCAGCTCACGCCAGGTTGGGTTCTCCTGCAGTAGACCTTTTGCCATCATTATTGGTTATCTCCTCATGTTCATTTTCCTTACACTCTATAATAATGCTTACGAAATCTGACTGCTCCATTGACGCCCGGCCACTCCCAGGACAGGGTGCTGTGTGAGCCACAGACGTCATCGGGCCACTCTCCCTGCCAGTCCTCACTGGCGTCCGCACCAGCGCCCCACCCAGCTGTCAGGGAGCCCGTGTCAGCCTCCCTAGTGCCTCTGTTTCCCTGCAGGTGCTGGGCCTGCCGCCTCGGCACCTCCAGTCCTCCTGCTTGTTGTTCCAACGGCAAACAGTACGGCCCAGTAGAAAGACCGCAGTGAGCGGACCTGGACACACCTGAATTCAAACCCAGCGGTCACGGGTTAATTGTCTAGAGTCAGATGAAAGAGCTGGCAAGGTCTCGGGTCCAGTCCTCACCCTCTTCTGTCTTTCCGTTGGACCCTCACTTTTACCCAGAAGTGTTCCCGCCACCCTGCGGGGAGCCGCCGTCTAATGGTTCTCCTTCTAAATCTCGGAACATCCTCAGTTGTCCTCCCTCTGTCCCCAGGGTGCTGCAATTCCCCGTCCCCTCCGCACCGTAGCACGGCCTTTCTAAGGGCCTTGCAGTTTCCCTCATGAGAGCAACAGCCCAAACCTGATTTTTTTCGGTTGTCTCATTGATTTCTCCGCAAGAGCGTGATGAAAAAGTGTTGTGGTTGATCTCGGCATCCTGCTGTCCCGATGTCCCTCCACCACTTGTCATTTTTGAGACTTAAAATAATACTGTAGCGAATTGTTTACAGTCCGCTCCTCGCCGCTGTGGGAGATGGTGCTGATCACGGTACCGGTTCAGGGTCCGTTATTTTTTATTAAGAGCTTTTCATGGATGTGGGGTCTGTGACACACAGCCGCACATGCCATCGCCGCAGGGACACCTGCGTCTCCCTGAGAGACCTCAGAGGTCAGGGATCCCTTCTGGTCCACTCACGGGACTCTTTAAGTTTCAATGCAGTATCCTGCAATTAGAGATTTCAGTAATTCAGGACAATGAAGTCCATAGAGAAATAGGGGAATCTGGATCCTAAAAATAACTCCAAAACAAAGTTCAGACGGGGATAAGAATATGTCACCAGACATGATTCCATGCAGAGAAAGCCGTCTCCAGGTTTACTAAAACGATCTGACATGGCATGGCCTTCTTTAAGAGAGAGGACAATAATTTGACTGATAATGACCCAGTGAAAATCAAACCTGCCATTCATCCGATAGAAATGATTTTTTTTTTTTTTTTTTTTTTGGTGTTTAAATAGCCTGTGCTAAGTCAAGGCATTTTCTTTGATAAAAATGTATTAGCTACATTTTGAGCTTCACATTATACATTTTTGAGTGACCCACAGGTTATGGAGAAATATTGTTTTTCAGGTACCCTGCAGCCCAAAATAACAAGAAAGACAAAAATCAGTTGGGCTACAGCTGTGGAAGGTGCATTGGACATTGAGTCTTCATCTCCAAGAAGCTTCATTGCCCAACAACGTTCTCATGTCATCTCTGAAATTAGCTGCTGTTTGGAGACACCTGGAGACTAGCTGAGTCAGAAGATAAAAGTTTCAGTGCTGCTCTGCTAAACATCTACCATCGAACAGTTATAACTCAGCCATCTACTAGAAAAACAATTGTCTTCAGAGTTAAATCCTAACTACTTTTTCCCTTAATAGAAAAAGAAAAAAAAAAAAAGAAACGGAAATACTAAAAATATTTTTCACAATAAACACGAACTTAAATCATAAATCAGTTGTCTAGCAGGCTTAAATACCCAAAACTTAGAAGCAAAGTCTCCGAGTAACTGGAAATGGTGGGGCCTGCAGCAAGTCTGATTCACTGGACTTCCAGACAAACCCCTCCGATATCCATTCAAGGCCATTTACAATTATTTCGCACTATTTTAAATAAAAGTTCATATGTGATAGCTAGTCAATGTCAGTTTAAAATGCAGAAATTATTGAGGTATTTTTGGTTAGTGAAAAAAAAAAAAAAGGAAAAAAAAAATAAAATGCAGAAATTAGAATATAGAAATAGGCAGACCTTATTCTCAGCAACAATACAAAGCATTTGAGCCTATTTGGCAGAAGAAAGAAAAACTAAACAAATCAGCAATATCTCAAGAAACACAGAACATTTGATATTGGGGGAAGGGTGGGGAATTTTGCACAACGCAATAGGCCCTGAGGAAATAATGTATTTTAAACAGAAAGGGGGGAAAAAAAGCAAAACAAACAAATTGCCGATCCTTGGTAAGACACCAAAAATAAATAAATAAATACAAAATGAATTTAGAATCTTTTGTGAAGGACAGTCCAACCTTTTAATTTAAAATGGATACAATATGAGTTTTGGTGTTTCAATAAGCATTCAGTTGCTCATGCAGTCTCCCTGTGTGCCTTATTTGGTATTTTCTCTCCTCTCCAAGCCCACCCTCTGTCACCTGGCTTGTGATGCTTGCCGGAGACCCCCTCTTGCTTCTGACTCCTGTCTGGAGGTGGGGACGCTGGGAGGCAGGACGGGGAGGAGGCTGTCTCTCCCTCACGTCCTCCCGTGTCCCCCACACTTCTCAAGCAGCAGCCGCCAGGTGCACAGGCCCTCTTAGCTTCCACCACCTGCCTCCGCTGAGCCTCCCGGAGTCCCTGATCCACAAAACAGAGAACAAAACAAAACCACTGTGGTTTTGTACCATATGCCTTTGGGATAAGTTCTTATGCAGCAAGGTAACCAAAATCCTGGACTTTCTTTCACTTGTCTTCGTAATACGTGCTCGAATCACATTTCCTGAATAAAAAAAGTAAATGTGCAGAAACTAGACGGGAGAAGGTTGTGGCTGCCACCAGAGACATACTCCCCAAATTTGCATCAAACTAGCCCTCGATTGAAGAAACAGTCCAAAAACAGTTCAGAAAACGCATCTCACCATACAAATTAGTCTTGCTTCCCTCTCTCTATAGTGAAGAGTAAATTTTTTTAACTTTATAATTGAGGAGTCTTGTTTGTTGACACGATATTAACAGAAAACAGGAATTTTCACATTGCTCATAGTACCATCTCAAATCCCTTTTATTCCCATCCACTTCCAGAGACTAGCCTAGAATTTCCTCACACCATTTCCAGAATTCTAAGATTTGATGTTAATAAAGTGCTCATCCTATCTCATCATCCCAGAATTGGTAGATATATGGAAAGTGACTAGTAAACAAATTTGCATTTTTAATAGAATGGCATAGAAATTCCGGGTGAGACTCAGATTTTAAAGTTCTACATGAACACCACAATAGCAACAAGCACACACACCACCTCGATCTTGGTTTCCAACATCACTCTTCAATGGAAGGAATCGAGGCTCCTTGAAGAAGAAGTGGGAGATTCTTGGATTGGGGGCAGGAAACATACAAGATGAGCTTGGATCATTTTGTTGTACCAGAAAGGAAAGATGTACCCCCAAAATCAAAAGCTCACACTGATGTATTTTGAGGGTGAAGATCACAGAGGCTCAAAGATAGCAAAGTGCCAAAGATCAACAAAATGATCCAAGCTCATCTTGCATGTTTCCTGCCCCCAATCCAAGAATCTCCCACTTCTTCTTCAAGGAGCCTCAATTCCTTCAATTGAAGAGTGATGTTGGAAGCCAAGATCGAGGTGGTGTGTGTGCTTGTTGCATGTCAAAGGAACATGAAAGACAAATAAAAGAGCTCCCAGTGGTCAAAGCTAGAATAGTTTGAGCCAAAAAAAAAAAAAATGAAGTATTGGACTGCAGCCCGAAATATAAAATAAAAATCCATGCTTATATAAATAAATGATTGAGTAAATAAACAAATGGGGAGAATAAATTTCTCATGCAGAAGAATTCAAAATTATGTATGTAGACAGTCTGCTCTTAAAAAGGTGTGCCAGGGCTCCTCACTCCTTAAACGTGAGCCGCACACAGGGACTGCTCTCCAAGGAGCCCGGCACTGCAGGGAAGGGGTTGGAAGGACAGTGTAACAGCAGAGAAACGCCCACGGGCCGTGGCAGTGCAGGCAGCCATGGTGACATCAGCATCCGCCTGTGTGACGGGACGTGCCCTGATCGGATATGACGTGAAGGACGCTTTGCGGTCTTTGCACCTCTGTGATCTTCACCCTCAACATACGTCCCCCCAGTCTAATCGTGACAAAAACACTAAGGTGCTGAGCACCTTAGTGCTGGTCAGTTAGAGCCAATCTGATGGTGAGTACATGTGGTGCATGTTTTCCATTCTTGGGGCACTTCACCTAGTAGGATGGGTTCCAGCTCTATCCAGGAAAATGCAAGAGGTGCTGTGTTTTTGTGACACAAATCCCAGTTGAGGGACATTCTACAGAATCCCCGACTACTATTCCTCAAAATGCCAAGATGAGTGAAAACAAGAAAAGTCATAGAAACTGTCGTGACCAGGGCAAGGGGCGGGGGGAGGAATGGCAGGGGCAATATATGTAACCCTAACAATATTTGTACCCCCATAATATGATAAACCAAAAAAAGTAAATAAAAAAAAAAAAAAAGAAAGAAACTGTCATGACCAAAACGGGCCCGAGCAGACACGACTGCTAAATGTGACGTGAGACCCTCGGTGGGGTCCCGGGGATGGCAACAGGACATCAGGCTGAAACTGAGGAGGTCCGAATGGAGTGTGGACTTCAATGAACCTTGGATGCATCGGTACTGCTGCCCGGGCCGTGCACATGTGCCGGACCGACACAGAACCTTAGCGGTCAGGGAAGCTGGGCTGGGTTCAGGGGTGTGGGAATTCTCTGTGCTACCTTCACCACAATTCTGAAAATCTGAAACTGTTCTAAAATTTAAAAAAATAAAAAAAAAATCCGCACCCGCCTCTGTTGGCCAAACGCCACGAAGGAGCCCCACGGTGTGCGCGGCTGCACCGCCACCGCGTCTCCAGAGCGGCCTCACGAACGCGCCAGGCCTGCACACGGGGCGGCCCGTATGTGGGGACGTGAAATCCTGCCAGGTCTGGGGATTAATAGGCTGCTGCCCAGAGCAAGGCCGCTCCAGGAATTTAGACAAAGTGTTTTAATCTTCTGCCGCTCCTTCCATTACATGTGATCTATGGCTGTGGGATTCAGGGTAGCCGTGCCGTGCAAACGACAGCAAGTTGTCCCCCCACAGAAAGGGGAGGCCATGGGGCCCAGGCCCACGGTCCTGGGGAACAAAGGGCAGATACGATTACTGAAAGGGAATAAGGGCGCCACATGGTAGGATGACCCCAGAACATAACGAGGACACCTAACTTTGTGTCGTCACCCCTCACCCTTCCCACTCCCCCAGCCCCAAAGAGTCATTAGGAAGCATTCACTCGCAGGATTCCACGGGTACTAGATTTTAATGTCGCCTTAAACTTTCCGAAACAATTAAAAAAACATAATTCCAAAGGGGGAAAAATGTTAAGGGAGAGACGCATCTCAATCTTTCTCATCTGTGTCTTTGCAGTAATTTATTTTTCACTTGTGACATCTAAAATAAACTCCTAAACACTGTGACAATGATGAAAAAAGTCCCTGCAATCTCTCCCTCCGGAAGGGATTCTGAAGACAGCCTCTGTATCACTGCGTGGCATACCTATCTTAGACGGCAGAAAAAAAATAAACCGAAACCCGATAACTGACCCCAGGGAGGTTAAGAACATCATCCCAGATGGAGATGGTATTTTACCCAAAGACTACGTTGAGGTAAACTTCATCTTTTCTTTATGTCCTGCAGTTCCATAAAAGAAGAAACTTCACTTGCCTAATAGTTTTGTTTTGTTTTTTGCCTTTAATTACTCATGCTTTATTTTTATTTATTTATTTTTAATTGCAGAGTATCATGGAGGTACATTTTGGTTACATGTAATGCCTTTGCTTCCCCCAAGCCAGAGCTCCAAGTGTGCCCTTCCCCCACACAGTGCGCCCCGCACCCATTACCCACCCCCGCTAACCCCTCCCCCACCTGACTATCACCCAGTGAATATCACTTCCATGTGAGCACCTGAGTGTTGGTCAGTTAGAACCAGTCTGATGGTGAGTACACGTGGTGCATGTTTTCCATTCTTGGGGCACTTCACTTAGTAGAATGGGCTCTAGCTCTGTCCAGGAAAATACAAGAGGTGCTGTATCACCGTTGTTTCTTGTAGCTGAATAGTACTCCATGGTGTACATATACCACATAATATTAATCCACTCATGAATTGATGGACACTTGGGTTGTTTCCACATCTTTGCAATTGTGAATTGTGCTGCCATGAACATTCGAGTGCAGATGTCTTTATTATAGAATGTCTTTTTTTTTCCTTTGGGAAGATGCCTAGTAATGGGATTGCTGGATCAAATGGTATTTTTATGTTTACTTCTTTGAGATATCTCCAAATTACTTTCCACAAGGATTGCACTAGTTTGCAGTCCCAACAGCAGTGTATGAGTGTTCCTATCTCTCCACATCCACGCCAGCATTTATTGTTTTTGGACTTTTTGATAAAGGCCATTCTCGCTGGAGTTAAGTGATATCTCGTTGTGGTTTTGGTTTGCATTTCCTTGACGATTAGAGATGTTGAGCACTTTTTTTATATGTTTGTCGGCCATCAGTCTGTCTTCTTTTGAAAAGTTTCAGTTCATGTCCTAAGACTTTACTTTGTCCCATGACCAGAGGTTTGAGAAAACATACTTTAAATTCCAACATGGGGTCTGTTTGCAGGATCTCTGGACTTGGGTTGTTTCCAAGGCAGGCCTGACTTAATTGGTGCCTTTTCAAGTTCTCTTTTGTTACAAACTGAGCCAAGATTAATAGCCATCTATATGGCATTTGTTTGCCTGTCGTTAGCTGGAAAATGTCAAAAGTATGTATTTGTTCTTGTACTGCCAACACACTGTAGGATAGCATGACTGAAAGCTGGTCATTGTTACCGCCAACTCCACTGCCCAGTGGAAGGGACATCGTGTAATTCTGCCTCTGGTAATCTGCCTGTGACAGGGATTTTGCAGCCTGCATACTTTTACTTACCATGCCCAAATGTTGTATCATACATGGCCAAAGATACATATTTTAAGGAATCTGTCTTACCTGTTTGTCTTGAAATAATTTTGTGCTGACAATGTTTTTTACATCATATTCTCACTCTTTCTTTGTCTGTATGTAAACATTTTTTTTTTTAATCATTTGACAGTCAGTTGCAAAGATAATGGCCCTAGGATGCATTTGCGAGAGACAAGTCCATTTTCCTACAAAACCAAGGTACACTTTGTCAAAATTGGGAAATTTACATCAGCACAGTTCTGTACTCTAATCTACAGAATTTGGTCAAGTTTTACAATCTTTTCTGTTCTAGGATCCAATCCAGGATTCATGTTGTGTTTGGTTTTCTATTAATTAAAAATAATTCTTTATTCTTTCTTTTTCTTGGATGACCCCCCTTTTGTTGAAGAGTATGGCCATTATCTTATAGCATAACACTGTATAAAGCAAAATAAATAAAACCAATGATTGTTTATTTTGATGCCCAAATTACCTCCAATCTGGCCCATAGGGACCTGTCAAATTGGTTCTATGACCTCTTGAAAGATCCCATACTTCTTTGAGCACTTCCTTACTTTTTGGTATAAAAATATTGTATGTTCTAGGATTGTCTTGTGCATTTCCAGTCCAACCTTTGGAATTGGTGATCAATTTTTACAAAAGGCCCTAAGTCCTCTTAAGGGAAAATACTTAAAATCCAAGATCTGGGGCGAGGGCTTGATAGTTCCTATTGATAATATCACCATTCTAAGAAACTCTCATTGGACAGAGTTAAGAAAAATTTGTGCTTGTACAAATATATACACATGCAAATTTATATTTTTTTGAAATTATATGTGTATACTCTCAACGCCGGCGCAAGACTTGGGTTCTTGAAATGAAAACTCTACAGAAGTTCAATCAAAAATAAATAAAACAAATATTTTTTTAAACATTCTATCCAATCTATAGTTAGAATCATTTTAACACATTGAGTAGAAAAAGAAAATCTAAAATGAGATTTGATAGAATACTTGAAAAAAAGAGAATTAAATTTGACTCCAGAAAACATGAAGCTATGGAAAAACACCGGAAAACTGGGTTTATAGTTCTATACCCAGAAAAGTCTGTATTTTTTAAGGTTAATAATATAAACGGTGGCCAGGCATGGTGGCTCATGCCTGTAATTCCAGCACTTTAGTGCCCACAGAGGGAGGATGCTGAGGCCAGGGGTTTGAGACCAGCCTGGGAAACAGAGAGACTCCAGCTCTAAAAATAAAAACTAATTAGCCGGGCATGGTGATGTGCACCTGTAGTCCCAGCTACTCGGGAGGCTGAGGCAGGAGGATCGCTTGAGCCCAGAAGTTCAAGGCTGCAGTGAGCTATGAACTGCAATTCATAGCATGCCACTGCACTCCAGACTAGGTGGCAGGGCAAGATCCTGTTTCTAAGTAATAATAATATAAACAATTCCTTGGAAACTGTGATTAAGAGAGGGAGGCATTAATCACAAATAAAGGAGAAATATTTTCTGGAACTTGATAAACTATTTCTAAAGTTTAAGTGGAAGAGAAATATGCAAAAACAACCAAGAAAACTTTGAAAGTGAAAACAAAAAAGAAGGAATTCTTGTCCTAGCAAATATCAAGAAATATTATAAACTTTTAAATATCAGAGAAGTGTAGAAATAGAACAAATAAACAAAAGTGGGCCAATAAAACAAATCAGAGAGTTCAAAAGCAAAACTCATGTATACAAGGAAATCTCTTATATGATAAGAGTAGCTTTTATGTTGAAGAGAAGTTCTAACACATTAAATAGTATTGGAAAAACTGGCTACACATTTGGAAAAATTTCAAATTAATCCATAGTTTACAAATTCACCAAAAAAAAATTCACATGGATTATAGACCTACATGTGGTAAAGTATGCAAATATGAGAAGAAACACAGGATAATGTATTTATCAACATAGGATATGGTTGCCACTCTTAAACAGGGATACCGAAAACAATTGGCATGACAGAAAACATTGAAAATATTTAGTTTAATTAACTTTCAAATTTTGCAAGACAAAACACAAATTAAAAATAAAACTATAAGTCACAGACTATAAGGAATATTGATCGTAATAATAAAAATTATTTTCTTACATATTAATGGAAGAAACGAAACAATATTCAAACAATCATTGGTATGAAGAAACAATTTAAGAAAAAAATAAATGATCATTAAACATAAAAAACACAAAGATGTTTGGTCTCTCTAGTGATCAAGAAAAATGCAAATGGAAATAGAAATGAACCTCTTTTTACCCAACAGACTGGCAACAATTTGGAAGTCTGATAATAGAAAATATTGACAAACATATGGGAACCAATTATCATAGGTGAGAATGTAAATTGGTATAGCCATTTTTGTTTAAAATTTAACAATATCGGTTACAAGATAAAATCTATATGCCTTACGTTTCAGCAATTCTATTGTCAATATCTGCTCTGGAGAATCCCTTGCAATATTCAAAACAAAGCATACAATGACATTAATTGCTGATTTATTTGTTATAAGGAGATATTGGAAAAATCATAAATGTTCGTCAGTATGGGAATTACTATCAAATTCTATGAAATAGTTACCATACACATATCTTTAAAGCACATTGTTTAGTGGGAAAAAAAATCAGAATGAAATATGTAATACTCTTTATGTCTGAAAGAAAAAAAATGCCAATTCCCTCATATGAATGTAAATACATAGAAAATATCTTGAGTACACTTCCCACAGTATTTAAACACTCGAACACATTACAGTGCATCAGAATAACGGTTCACTTGTGGGTATAGCACCCAGGAAATCCTTTCAGCTGGATAGAAAAGCCTCAGGCAAAAAGGAGACTAAAATATGAAAGAGAGAGAGGGAGGGAGGGTGGCTGGGAAAACAGAACTGAATAAGCAGATAAATAGTTCAAAAGAAAGTTTAGGAAGTAATTGTGGGGAAAAAAAAAAAAGATCACAAAGCAGAATTTTTGAAATCTGACCTGCCCTGTTTTCTGAAGACCTGCCTTCAAGAAGAAAGGAGGCAGGAAGCTACCGGTGAGGAGCTGGGCGGCCACCACGCCTCAGCTCACGAGCACCAGTGACAGGGCCGTCCCTCGCTGTGAGTGCAGCCCGTGCCGCACCACCCACCACCTCCCAGGAAGGTTTTTGGAATCCATAGGGTTGTTAAAAAGTAAAAACAACAAAAAACATTATACATTGCCGTGTGTTTTTCTTTTTTTTCTTTTTTGTTGTTTTCTTTTGTTTTGTTTTGTTCTGTTTTTGAGACAGAGTCTCACTTTGTTGCCCAGGCTAGAGTGAGTGCCGTGGCGTCAGCCTAGCTCACAGCAACCTCAAACTCCTGGCCTCAAGCAATCCTCCTGCCTCAGCCTCCCAAGTAGCTGGGACTACAGGCATGCGCCACCATGCCCGGCTAATTTTTTTTTCTATATATTTTTTAGCTGGCCAATTAATTTCTTTCTATTTTTAGTAGAGACGGGGGTCTTGCTCTTGCTCAGACTGGTTTTGAACTCCTGACCTTGAGCGATCCTCCCGCCTCGGCCTCCCAGAGTGCTAGGATCACAGGCGTGAGCCGCCGCGCCCGGCCTGTTTTTCTTACATAATTGTTTATCATCCGGCTTCTCCCACTAGCGTCCCGCGTGAGCTCCACTGTAAAGACGGGGCCCCGTCTGTTCTCACCGGTCTGTTTCCAAAACGTGGAACAGACCCGGGCACCCTCACAAACAGACGCGACTCCAAGCCCTGACTTTCAAGAAAGATTAAGATTGCATCCCAGACTATCAGTGGTGTTCTATTTCTGAGAGGTGACAAAGTTTCTTTTGTAGTCATTTTTCAGGCGATCTATCTTTTCAAGATCACTTGCGAATGCCATTGCACTCAAGAAATTTATGACAAACTATATCATGGAAAAGGATGTCCCTTCACACGTGTTCCAGCCAGTTACCGTCCCCTAGTGGGGGTGGGGCCCGGCCAGAATTGTCAGGAGATAATATATATATATACGAAGTGCAGTTCAAGTACACACCTTGAAAAAGAGAAGTAACAGTAAATGAAGACAAATTGCAATTAGGAAACCATAGCAGTCGTACTAAATAAAGTAAAACACACATATGAAGGGAGTTTTAGGTAAACTTTTGAAAGTGAACATAGTTCCAATACAATATTCATCCAGAAAGACACACAAGATGATTCGACTTGGATGAAAGAGTCATGGTTTCTCTTTAAGAGCTAAAACATTGTGCATTTTTTGTTAGCATCTTATCTATTGATTCCAATAAGCTCCATGTGCCAACAGAGACACTTAGATGAAATCAGATACTCATGTCTAGAAGACCTTTGCATCGAATACTCTAAATATACATAGTTTGAAGGAATAAGGTCTCGTGTTTGGCAGCACAATAGGATGACTATAGTTAATAATAAATTTATTGCATATTTCAAAATAACTAAAAGAGTAGAATTGGAATATTGCTGGAAGTGATGGATACCCCAATTACCCTGCTTTGATTGTTATACTTTGTATGCTTGTATCAAAACATCACATGCACTCCATAATTATTTACTACTATGATCTAGCCAAAATATATTTTTTTAATCTATTAAAAGAACTCTAGTGATAGTTTCCTTGGCTGTGCAGAAGCTTTTTAATGTGATCAGATCCCATTTATTTATTTTTGTTGTTGCTGTGGTTGCCTTTGGGGTCTTCATAAAATCTTTGCCTAGGTCAATGTCTGTAAGAGTTTTTCCAACATTTTCTTCCAAAATTCTTACAGTTCCATGCCTTATGTTTAAGTATGTTATCCATCATGAGTTAATTTTTGTGAGAAGTATGGAATCTTGTTCAGTCTTCCAATGGTCAACAAGCATATGAAAAATTGCTCAACATCTCTAATCATCAAGGAAAGGCAAATCAAAAATGCAATGAGATAGCACTCAACTCCAGTGAGAATAGCTTTTCTCAAAAAATCCCCAAACAACAAATGTTGGCATAGATGTAGAAAGAGAGGGACATGCATGGCTGGTGGGACTACAAACTAGTACAATCTCCATGGAAAGTAATATGGAGAGACCTCAAAGAACTAAAGGTAGAACTACCATTTGATCCAGCAATCCCAAAGGGAAAAACGATGTTCTATGATAAAGATATCTGCACGTGAATGTTTATAGCAGCACAATTCACAATTGCAAAAGTGTGGAAACAACCCAAGTGCCCATCAATACATGAGTGGATTAATAAAATGTGGTATATGTAAACCATGGAGTACTATTCAGCCACAAAAAAACAATGGTGAACCAATGGGCTGAAGCCCATTCTTTGAAGAAGTATCACAAGAATGGAAAAACAAGCACCACATGTACTCGCCATTAAATCGTTATTAACTGGTCAGCACTTATGTGCACACATGGAAGTCACATTCATCAGGTGTTGGGCAGGTGGGAGGGGGGAGAAGGGGCTGGGTAAATTCACACCTACTGGGTGCATTGCGCACTGTCTGGGGGATGGACACGCTTGAAGGTTTGACTCCGGTGGGACAAAGGCAATATATGTAACCTACATGTTTGTACCCCCATAATATTCTGAAATTTAAAAATGCAACAAATTTTCCAATTATTTCCTTTTAAAAAAGAACTCAACTGACAAAACTCTAAAACACCTTTTATTGAATTTTATTGTCGTAGAAACCCCCTGCCTGGAGTAAAGGAGACTACGTCTGTTCATGTTGCTGGGCACAAAGTGGGCCGATAAAAGCCTCTCGGTGCCTAAGGGGGCAAGTTCCCTACCGCCCTTCTCCGATGTAGTGAAGGAGGGTAAGGGGAAAAAAGAACTTCCAGAGGGCCATAGAGAGCAACGGACAGAGGAGCACAAACCACTCCCCGAGTGTAGACTGAGATCCTCATCCAGGAACATCTCGTACTCCAAGGAAGGTAGGAGATCCTCTAAATACCCGCCCCCCGGAATTTAGGAATTGCTGCAAAGCTCCGTTGACTTCCATTCTTCTCCTCTCTGAAAAGAATGGCTTACTGTGAATTCCTACGTCTCTTCTTGCACTGTCATGAGCTGTGTGTTGGGAGGGCTCAGTTAGTTTTGCTTTCTAGTCATAAGTCTCTGCATTAAAAAGGTCCTGGGCATGGTGGCTCACCCACCTCTGGGAGGCTGAGGCAGGAGGACAACTTGAGCCTGGAGTTCAGGACCAGCATGGACAACATAGCAAGACCCTGTCTACATAGAAAATTTTAAAAATTAGTCAGGCATGGTGGCGGTCACCTGTAGTCCCAACTACTCAGGAAGCTGAGAAGGGAGGTTCCCTTGAGCCCAGGAGTTCAAGGCTGCAGTGAGCTATGGTTGTGCCACTGCACTCCAGCCTGGGTGACACAACAAGACCCTGTCTCTAAAAACAAATAAATAGCTTTTAAAAGAGGGTCCAGGCCTGGCGAGGTGTCTCATGCCTGTAATCCCAGCACTCTGGGAGGCCGAGGCGGGCGGATTGCTCCAGGTCAGGAGTTCGAAACCAGCCTGAGCAAGAGCAAGACCCCGTCTTTACTATAAATAGAAAGAAATTAATTGGCCAACTAATATATATATATATATATATATATATATATATATATATATATATAAAAAATCGGCCGGGCATGGTGGCGCATGCCTGTAGTCCCAGCTACTTGGGAGGCTGAGGCAGGAGGATCGCTTGAGCCCAGGAGTTTGAGGTTGCTGTGAGCTAGGCTGACGCCATGGCACTCACTCTAGCCTGGGCAACAGAGTGAGACTCTGTCTCAAAAAAAAAATAAAAATAAAAAACAATTAAAAAGAGGGTCCATATTGGGGCCTGCAGTAGAGACTATTGCACATTTTCACTGCTGACGCAACTACCTGGGATCATCCAGAGGTCCTGGGCTTCGAGCTTGCCGCGCCCTGGACTTCTGGCCGGTGTCCTGATTGGAAGGGCGTGGTGTTTGCACTCGGGAAGGAGAGCTGACAGAAGGTTTGGTGGAGAGAGCACTGGCGATTAGCCATTAAGGCTGCTCATAAATATTCAATTTCCTTTCCTTTCAAGCATATAATAGGAATTAATTCTCCACTTTATACCTAATCTCGTAGTTAAGTGAGTCCAAGTGCCCTGTATTGCCCACTAGAATGTAAAGCAGGAGTCTGGGTCCTTGCGCGCGCAAGTTCTAAGGGCCGTGGGTTTTCTCACTGCCGTGGCGTTGGCTGCGCTGCAGGTGGAGGCTGCTCCGCCAGCCTGTGTCCCGGACTGGGGACAGGAGGCACAACAGAACCCCGGGTGGCCCTCTGTGGGCCCATGTCAGGAGGAAGACATTAACCGTGTTGTGGGAAACCACTGAGAAGCAACCACTTTGCTATTGTTTGTTAATGTAGCATAGCCTAACCCATCCTTACTAGTTCGGTGATAAAATGTTTTTAAAATAAAAATGTAATTAGCCGGGCATGGTGGCGCATGCCTGTAGTCAATCCCAGGTACTCAGGAGGCTGAGGCAGGAGGATGGCTTGAGCCCAGGAGTTCAAGGTCACAGTCAGCTATGGTTAGGCCACTGCACTCTAGCCAGGGCACCAGAGTGAGAGCTTGTCTCTTAAAAAAAAAAATGATAATAAATAAAATAAAACTACAAGTAAATATTACCTGTTCAGTTACACTTTTTCTAGAAGTAAGAGAAGATCAGGGAGATGTCTAGAAGTGAATTAGAAGACAAACAGATGCTTTCTCTCTCTGCAAGAATTATCTAGGGAGGGAACTGGCAATATGGGACTGAACCCAAGTTGCTTTGTGAAATTTTCACTATCATCCAAAAATAACTAATTAGCCCTCAGTAAAGCAGGCCATGTACAGGAGGACTTCCTATAACCCTCTGTGCCGGGAAGATGAGAAAGCAAAACACCGCTCAACTCTCAAAATAACAAGGGTTTGGAGTCTTGGACTTTCTCTGACTTAATTAGCTCATTGTGGTTAAAAATCAGAACAAAGAAAGTTGGATGGTCTCTCTTTTCTCACTGCAGTCAGCAAAAACGTCTGTGTGACAGGAGCGAGTCTTGTTTATCTTTACTCTCCTCCGAGATGGGAGTCAATAAATAGATGTTAGATGGAAAAGTAAATGAATTAATGGACAAGTGGATGAAATCTATATCAATGGTTTGAGCTGAAAACATCCTATCTTTGGTATGTATGACATTTTGGTAGCCAAGTAGATGAGGACATAATGTAAAACAGGCCCCTCCTTCTAAAGGCATGTGCATGTAAACATTTAGACCTTTCCTGTCCCCGGGAGTCTGACATTTGTACCATATCTGCCCCCGTTCTCCAACTGCAGTGGCTTAATTTGGAACCTCGTTATCTGTTGCTTGGACTACTGCCATAGCCTGCTAATTGGACTACAAATCTCCTTCATCTTCACCCTGTAATCCGTCTCCCCATTGGCCCCTCTGAATGCAAAACAGATGATGCTACTACTCTACCAAAAAAAAAAAAAATAATAATAATAATCAATGTTAAACTTCATTTAGAACAGAATCAAATTCAACTCCCTAACACGTTACAGGAGCCCTCACCTGGGTCCACGTGTATTTTCCAGTGAAATTCTAACCCATTCTTTGCCAGACACTGTTTCCTACTTCATTTAGCTTATCGTCTTGTCCTCAACAGGACAGAAGCATGCATGAACTAATTCACTGGACACACTATTCCTTTAGCAAAGACCTTCAGCTCACCTGCCTGAATATCCCCTGAGTGTAAGAAGACTTAGCATCACTTCGCTGCCACTGTTTGTTAAGCATCTACCACGTACCAGGCACCGTGCTATACGTTGTATGTACTCTTTTATTTAATTCTCACAATTTTCTGAGACAAGTGCGATTAGGACAACTGAACAGTGAGGAAACTGAAGTTTAGAGATAAAAATCAATTCACCTAAGTTTACATGATTTGAGAGCACAAGTGAGCGCTAGGCCTGTCTGGCTCCAAAGCTCATCAAATCTCATACTTCCTTAGCCCAGATCCGACTGTGTCTCTAGAATGGCTTTCCTGGCACCTGGAAGTAAAGTTATGATTCAACGATTTTGCCCCAAATTCTCTTACAGAACTTAATACATTATAGTTACTTGTTGCACATCTCTTTCTTTAAGCATGCTGACTTCTTGAAAATCAGGTAACATATCTTATTCAACTTTGGGTTTTCCTTGTGGACACACTGATGAGCATAGTTGTTAGGCAAGAAAGCTTAAATGTTTGGGAAGACGGAGGTGGGGACAGTGTGAGACAGTGAGAGCAGAAGTCTTCTCCCCACAGTGGAGAGAGAAAGAGAGAGAGAGAGAAGAAAGGAATGAGAATAATTTCATAACAAAAATGTATAAACATTAACATTCTATTAGTGTGAAGATGATGTTTTATGGAGATATTCTTAATATCCCCAAAGTTTAGAAGAAGACTTGATAGACATTATAAGTGACCACAAGGTAGGATGTTATAGACTTTATGAGAGCAGAAATAATTGGGCAGTTTTTTATTTGATTTCTCTTTATATAAACATCTCTGCAAATATCGTAGACTTTGTGGCTGCCACTGTGAAGGCATAGTGGTGGTTTAGGTGGCAGGTAGATTCAAAATAGATTTAAGGATTTAAGTAGAAGAGAAAGCCGATGCAATGAGCAAAAAAATAATAATAATAAATTAAAATTGAGAGTGCAAAGGGACTGGCAGAGGGAAATGATAACATATTGGCTTGGAGCAAAGATTATTTGGATGAAAGCATTAATCAGGAGGGCAAGTCAAAGAACTTTAAGATGATAATAAAAGCCTCTCGGACACTCCAGGAACATTGACCAGGGAATATTTTCATAACTTTCAAGCATCTGGGAGCTGGGCCAAATAGGAGGTTGATTAATATCAGTGGCGTCGTGGCAGGGAGAGCCCGGACAGAGGTGCCCTCCGCACGATCTACTGAGAAAGGACGGCAGCTTTGACGGCGTCCCCGTCGCCTGGCTTCTCCACACAGCCTGGCTGTAGGAAATCAGCCAACAGGAAAGGAACGGTGTCAGGTGGGAAGCGTCGAGAATCCAAGTGTTGAAGCCGAGTTTCACTTCAAATAATTGTGAACGTAAAAGCAGAAGAGGACAGCAAATGGAAACCCCGTCAGGAGACGGCCGCAGCGGCGAAGGCAATGATTTCTGTTAGGAGCGGTAGGTCGTGCTTGGAATGGAAGTGTAGCCTTGTGGAATTCTGGACAGGAGGGAAGGGCAGGCGAGGTCAGCCAAAGCTGACAGGGGAGAGACATCAGCCACGTGTGTGAGCAGAAAGCCAAATGCTTAGAGAAGAAATACCCAAGACGTCTAAGGAAGATCTTTTAAAGCTGTTTGCACAAACATTCTAATCCGTTTTGCTATAAAAAAAAAAGAGAGAGAGAGAGAGAGATTGAGAGAGAGAGAAATCAAAGCCTTTTTTTCCTGATGTTATACCCAGGAAATCACTTTTGTACCAAAGAAATACCTGTCAGGCATTTTCCAAGATAACATGGTTTAATTTGGTTTATTGTGCTTTAATACCAAATTGTAAATGGCTCAACCACAACTATTTACCAAGGACCCCGCGATTGTACAAAGCAGTAGGTGCTCAGGGTGTGACACACATGTCTGACATGGGCTGTCAGGGGTCCTTTCATCACATTAGTGCTTGTTTGGAAGAAGAAAAAATGAGAAAGCAAGAATTGGAAGCGACTTGGTCCACTTCTCAAGCCTCTACAGGCTCATTAAAACATAAACAAACTTAGGTCCTAGGAGCATTCTATACTCACTGACTTCACTCCCTGTCTCCAACGTATGCCTTAGACTCCAGGTGGCTCACGCCTGTAATCCCAGCACTCTCGGAGGCCAAGGCGGGAGGACCACTTGAGCTCAGGAGTTTGAGACCAGCCTGAGGAAGAGTGAGACCCCCATCTCTACTAAAAATAGAAAAATTAGCCAGGCGTCGTTCGTGCCTGTAGTCCCAGCTACTCGGGAGGCTGAGGCAGGAGGATCGCTTGAGCCCAGGAGTGTGAGGTTGCTGTGAGCTAGGCTGACGCCACGGCACTCACTCTAGCCTGGGGTGACAAGAATGAGACATTGTCTCAAGATAAATAAGTATAAAAATACATACTTTGCATCTGTTTTTTTAATACAAATATTTAGGAAATGTTAAATATGTAGAAAAGAGAGAGGCACACAAGTACCTACCAATCAGAGTTAACGAATTGCATTTTTTCCAATATTCTCACAAATCAATCCAAAAAAAGAAAATATCACAAAAAGGTTTAAAAATTTCCTGCCCTATCCCATCCCTTTTTTCCCTAAGATATAATCATCATTTCCAGGTTATCACATTTCACAGTCACGTTCATACATCTTACTAAAGATGTGTTTGTATATTTTTCTAACCTAGTATAATACATCCTAAAATTGCCTGTTGGAGTTTTAAAGTTTGTTTTTCACCCTGATGACCTTGCGTTCTGTTTTCACTGCTGGGCTGTGGGGTGGGCTATTTCAGAGCTAGGCTGACAGCCACAGCGCCCTTGTACAGAGCACGGTTCTTCCACTTATTTGCTGTGTGACTGTGAGTGAATTCTGCCTGTTTCTGAGACTCTATAAGATAAAAGATAAAATAAAAATGTAGAGAAAAGTCCTTAAATGTAACATTTTATTTTGGAAGAAAGAATTACAATTTAGGGCAAACCTGCAGACTGGGTGGTCTTTGGTTTGTCCAAAGAACAAAGAGAAGGTTGGTTTCATAAAAAAGAGGAATGTTATGTGTGGTTTGGAGAGGAAATCATTGGAATCAGGAAAGCTTTGTGGAGCTGGCCAGCTCCAATCCTGGGCGAGGGTGGTAGGCAAAATTAGTCCTAGAGTTGCCGCAAATGATCTCAGCAGCTGTAGATAAAACTGGTTTCAGGTTACAGCAGGTAGTTTCTTCCCTGAGACTTGCAGGGAATTGCGTTGCTAGAGCTATGTTACGTATGTACCCTGAGTGCTTTCTTCCGGGGGCCCCTCGGCTCTGATTTAGTCGGGTGTGGCAGTAACGACCTAATTCAGATGATCAACTTTCACAGTTTATAAAATAGCTCGTTGGGAAGGAAGAGGATTAAATGAGTTAGCAACATAGAAAGCATTTACTAGACCAGTCCCCGACATGTAATGGGCACTCGGTAAATGTTAGTTAGTAGTAGTAGTGTTAGTTTTGTTATTATTATTACATGAAGTATAAATTTACTATGAATGGATAAATTACTCCAACAGTATTTATGATGCAGCCATTTTTATTTTCCACCACAGATTTGCAAAGCCACTTCATATGACAGGCTTCACATACACCCGCCTGCTTGGGTGTCTGTCTGCATCCACACCACACTGTCCCACTTAGCAACCTAACGATAAATCTTATATCTGGAATGGCTCATCCATCCTCCTCTTCTTCCTCTTCAGAGTAGTCTTGGTCAGTCTTGGCCCTGTGTTTTTTCATGCTAATCTTAGTATCTATTAGTTAACTTCCTTTAAAAACAACAAACAATCCTACAGTTAGGATTACACTGAAGATACTTAATCTCATATATGCACATGGTTTATATCACAAGTTACTATGTTTTTAGAATATCCTTCAGTAAAGTTTTATATTTTTTCATAAAGTGAATTTCCTGCCTCCCTAAAATATATTTCTATGTACTCCTGTACTCCTGTTGCTATCATGGTAAAGATTTGTTAAGTCATATTTTTTAAATATTTAGATTTTTTTACAGTCATCATAAAATGTTATTGTCATATCCAGTAATGTTGATTAATGTTGATGCACTTTTAGTAATTCTGGTAGTTTGTGCATTGTCTTTCTTTCCTTTGAAGATAACCATGTCATCTTTGAATCATGTTAATTTTTTTTCTTCCAAATGGGATATCGTTTATATTCTCCTGTCTTATTGGTCCTGCTAAGACTGCAGATACAATTCTGAAGGAAATGCTGACAGCATTCTTATCTGCTTCTTTCCTTATTTCCTTTATTCCTAAAAGGAATACTTTACTGTTTGACCATTAAGTACAATATTCAATTTAGGATTTTGATTGATAAGTTCTACAAAGATTATAACATTTTTGTGTCTAGTTTAAGAGATTTTTAAAAAATTATAAATACTGAATATTAAAAAATACTTGTTTTTACATTTTTTTCAAAATAACCACAGTTTTAACTCCTTTCATCATTAATTTTTTAAGTGGTGAGTTGTAGTTGTAGATTTTCTAGTGTTAAACTATTTATGAATTACTAGGATACACCCTACTTGTTCACTGAAAAAAATGCTGGATTCAATAGAGTTTGCTTAATCATTGTTTAGGATTGCCGTATCTGTGTGCCCATATAAGACTGGCCTACAGTTTTTCCTTTTCATACTTTCTTGGTCCCATTTTAGAATTGAGATTACACTAGCTTCATAGAGAGAGTTGGAGGGCTGCTTCTCTTTGCCTGTTTCCTGAAATATATTGTATATTAGAATTGTCTTTACTCACTTTCTAGGTAAAAACATTTTTATTTCTTGACCTGCATACATTCACTTTACACACACATACGTGACATTTGTCTGTACATATATGTATTTCCCAATAGCTGCTTAATAACAGTTATATCCTTCAGGAGGGTATATGAGTGGTGCAAGTTAGCATTTATGTGCAAGTATTTACATTTTACTTTTGCTATTGAAAAACAGATTTAACTAGGCATAGGAGTCTACACTCGCATTATATGTCTGAACAACTTCAAAATATCATTCAATTATCTCTACTTTTTATTTTTGCTGATGGAATGCCTAATTGACAATCTGTTCCTTTTTTGTGGATAATTGATCTTTTCTGATTTCTTCTAAAAGTTATGCTGTTTCTCCTTTACTCTGCAATTTCACTATGATGCATCTCGTTTGGTTTTTATTTTTACTTATGTAGCTCAGGAACTTGTATGATTTTTTATTATAAAGATTCACTATTGGTATCAGCCCTGAAAATTCTTAGCTATTTACCGTTTTCAAATTTTCTCACCCAACTTTTTCCTATTCTCTTCACCTAGAGCTCCTACCAGACACAGGTTGGTTGTTTATTCTATTCACCATGACACTCGATTTTTCTTTTACTTTTTCCCATCCCTTTTTCTCACTGGGTAATTATATCCTGTAGCAATTTCCTCAGATTAATCTTTCAGTTAGCTAATTTTTTTTACAGCTGTATTCAAAATTCTTCATTTGTGTGCAACATGATGCTTAACCCATCGAATATTTAATTTCAATGACTATATTTTCATTTTAAAAGTTCTTTTTGTTTTCTTTCAAAAATGTTATTTCTAAAATGGCATCTTTTATGTTATTACATTTTTAATTCATTAACAATTTTAAGCACATTTTCTATTACTTCCAGTTCTCAAGGCCTTATTCCTAGTGTTTATTATTAATCATATTCTCTTTCATGACAGATTATCTTCTCATGTAGTGTGTAATTTTGCTTGTGCTTTTTTTATTCAGCCTGGATATGTATGTGTGCGCACGCACTTGGTGAAAAAAATGCTCCTAGAAAAACTTTCTTCTGTTTGCTTAATAAGTCAGGACATAAGACTATCTTCATTAGGGAATTTACACTTATGCCAGCTTTTCCTCCCCATTTGGCTATAGCATAGGTTCGGGCTTCCGTTTCCCAATGAATAATTTTTTTCCTACTTATTATATTTCCTACTTACTATATTTCCAGGAAGAAACTAGGATTTTTATTTCTTCCTTGAGTTAGTGAATGGATATATTTCAGTATTTATTTCATTCAACGAGCAACCCTCCCAATTCTGGGATTCATACAGGCATCTGGATTACATATCGCTTTATGTTTTTGTTGTTTTTGTTTTTGAGACAATGCCTTGCTCTGTTGCCTAGGCTAGAGTGCCGTGGCATCATCACAGCTCACTGTAATCTCACACTCCGGGACTCAAGAGATCCTCCTGCTTCAGCCTCCTGAGTAGCTGGGACTACAGGCATGCGCCACCATCATGCCTGGCTAATTTTTGTATTTTTTGCAGAGACGGGGTCTAACTATGTTGCTGAGGCTGGTCTGGAGCTCCTGGCCTTAAGTAATCCTCCTGCCGTGGCCTCCCAGAGTGCTAGGGTTGCAGGACTAAGCTGCTGCTTTCTTGAAAACTCCTCAGACCATCTCTGCATGGGCATTATCACCCACCCTGGCAGTTCAGACCTGTGTCAGTACTCAGCTTCTTCCCGGGGCATCTTGGCGTCATTCATAAAGCTTTCTCTCTGACTTTAAGATCTCCCATTGTTTCTGACATCTAGGAATTTTATCTTCTTTCTTTGTAGGTCATGATATATATTAAACACTTTTTATTACATGTTACTAAACGCTTCTTTGTGTTTGTATCACAAAGGTAGCCACATATCTCAGTATTTCTTGTATTACCCAAAAGTCCCATTTATTCTTCAAAAAGTGGTTATTGTGAAATAAATATATATACAGAAAAATGCCGTGTGTGTGTGTGTGTGTGTGTGTGTGCGTGTGTTTAGGGAATGCCCACAGGGCAAGAAGTGGAACATCAGTGCCCGGGCCTTGATGCTCTGTGCGCCTCTCCCAGTGCTAACATTCATCTTCTTCCGCAGCAATTACAATATGACTTTTGTGATAGGCATTGTCCTGGTTTTTGTTGTAGTTTTACCAGTTATATTAATTATGAAACAAAAGAATTTAGTTTTCCTTGATTTTGAACTTTTCGTATGACTGAAATAATTCTGCCTTCATTCTTAGGTTTTATTCTTTTGATCAAGAATATGTTTTTGACATTTGTCTATATCAGGAACTGGCAAGCTTCTTCTGTAAGGAATCAAACAGTAAATATTTAAAATATTTAGTCTTTGCAGGCTACCTATGTTCTCACACATTTTTTTTTTTTGTTCTTTGTCTGTTTGTATCTTAGCTTGTAGGCCATGAAAAAGGAGGTCACAGAGGGTTTGTTTGTCCCATGGGGCCGTAGTTTGCTGACTCTTGATCAAATGCAACTGCAGGCAGCTTTAGTTATTTACTCGGATTGCTGTATAGTAATCTACATGTATTCATCTAGTGTCAATGTGCATTTTTTTCCAGTTTAATGGCAGTCTTATTATTTCTTTAGGAACAAACTTGTATGTATTTCCTGATGTACATATCCATAAGTTTATGCTAAAGGATGCAGTTGCTTAGTGTGTATATATTTGACTTTTGAAAATAGTATCAAAAGTTTTTCAAAGTGCTTATATCAATTTAGAGTCCTACCAAATTGGGTAACATTGTCTCTTACTATATATCCTTGCCAACATTAGTAATAACACAATGTTAACTTTTACAGTCTTGTCGATACAAAGTAGTATCTCACTGTGGTTTTATTTATTTATTTGAGACAGAGTCTCCTGTCCCGACTAGAGTGCCCTGGCATCAGCCTAGCTCACATCAACCTCAAACTCCTGGGCTCAAGAGATCCTTCTGCCTCAGACTCCTGAGTAGCTGGGACTATAGGCATGCACCACCATGCCCAGCTAATTTTTTCTATATATTTTTATTTGGCCAATTAATTTATTTCTATTTTTTTTGGTAGAGATGGAGTCTCGCTCTTGCTCAGGCTGGTCTCGAACTCCTGAGCTCAAACACAATCTGTTGCCCCATCTAAAATTGATGTTTTAGCTTCTGCACAGCCAAAGAAACTGTCAAGAGAGCACACCGACAACCCACAAGATGGGAGAAAATTTTTGCAAGCTGCACATCCAATAAAGGGCTGATAACTAGAATTTATTTAGAACTCAGGAAAATCAGCAAGGAAAAATCAAACAACCCTATCAAAAACTGGGCAAAGGACATGAAGAGAAATTTTTCGAAAGAAGACAGAATAATGGCCAAAAAAATATGAAAAAATGCTTAACATCTCTAATCATTAGGGAAGTGCAAATCAAAACTGTAATGAGATATCACTTATCTCCAGTGAGAATGGCCTTTATCAAAAAGTTCTCAAACAATAAATGTTGGCGTGGATACGGAGAGAGAGGAACACTCCTACATTGCTGGTGGGACTGCAAACTAGTTCAACCTCCCTGGAAAGCAATATGGAGATACCTTAAAGAGATACAAGTAGGTCTACCATTTGATCCAGCAATTCCACTACTGGGCATCTACCCAAAAGATCAAATGACACTCTACAAATGGGACACCTGCACTTGAATGTTTATAGCAGCACAATTCACAATCACAAAGTTGTGGAAGCAACCCAAGTGCCCATCAATACATGACTGGAGTAATAAAATGTGATATATATATATAAATATATATATATATATATAAATATATATATATTATTCAGCTTTAAGAAACAATGGTGATATAGCACCTCTTGTATTTTCCTGGATAGAGCTGGAACCCATTCTACTAAGTAAAGTATCTCAAGAATGGAAAAACAAGCACCACATGTACTCAACAGCAAATTGGTATCAATAGATCAACACATAAGTGGACATATAGGAATAATATTTATCAGGTGTCAGGTGGGTCGGAGGGGGGAGGGGGATGGGTCTATACAAACAGTGAGTGAGATGTGCAACATTTGGGGGATGGTTATGCTTGAAGCTCTGACTTGAGGGGGGAGGGGGGCATGGGCAATATACGTAATCTTAACATTTGTACTCCCATAATATGCTGAAATTTAAAAAAAATAAAAAAGAAATAAATAAAATAAAATTGATGTTTTATATATGGTATATAGCAAGACTCAAATTTCCTTTGTCCACATGGAAATCCAGTTGTTTTAAAATCACATATCAAGAAAGTTACAGTTCTGTCATATATTAAATAGTCACATATTCATGGCCCAGTTTGAATGTTCTCAGTTCTTTTCTATTGCACTATCCCAGTGCAAATACAAAGAAGTTTTGATTATTGTGGTCTTGTAATAAGACTTGAAATCTGGCAGAGCAAGTTGAATAGGTTCTTCTTCTTTAAGAGTGTATTTGCTTTACTTGACATTTGCACTTCCATGTTATTTTTACAGCAAGTTCATAATAGTCTAAAATAAAACAACAACAACTGCTGAGTTGTGACTGTGACTGCACTGAATCTTTTTAATATTGGTTTTTCCAAGTTGTCCATAGGATATATTCCTTCCTCTATTTACATTTTCTTCCTTAATGTCTCTCCTCAGAAACACTGAATGCTTCATAATTTCTCCATGGAAGCCTTGCACATATTTTATTAGATTTTTCATAGGTACTTCATATTATTTGATATTATGTAAATAGTACCTTTTAAATTTTAATTTTCTAGATTTTATAGCTCTAATTTCTAAATGTTTATTTGCTGCCATAATAAATACTAGTTTGTTGTTTTCTATTGCTTCAATATTCAGCTACCTGTTAAAAACCATTTTATCAACTTCCTCGGAGATGCCATCTCCCACCTGCTGAAATGCAAGACGTCTCCCCTTTTATTTTCTCTCCCTGGCCCCACTGCATTGAACACAGGGGATACTTACGTATATGTTTTTATGTTAAAAACTTTTCAGTCTTGTTCATCAGGGACACCGTCTACTTGGTTCATCATTGCATGTGCAGGGGCCAGCGCACGAGGGCTGCCTGGAGAGCCTCCGGCCCCTGTCGACACAGAACAGCCGCACGGCTGGGTGCGTTCTGGACAGCCCTTGTGTATGAGGTCCTTAGTGGATGCTTGTGGCCGAATGAACGTCAAGGTGACTTGGGAAATGCAGGTGGCTCGCTTCAAAGACTGAGCCCTTAGACGGCTGATCGCAGGCCCAGCCTTCCCAGGAGTCACGCCTTCCCGCCTACCGCGGCTGCCCTCGGCCCTGAGACGCGCACCCCGGGATTAGCCCTTGCTCTTGCTCCCCTGCCCCAGCCGCGCAGCTCCCTGACCCGAGACTCTGCGGCCGGCAGGGTGCGGACGGCGCCAGGAAACTGACAGGATCTCCTCGGGCAGGCCGGCAGGGCTGCGGGGCGGCGCGCTCGCGTGCCCGCACCTCCCGCCCGCGCCTCAGTCGCTCCTCGCGCCGTTTCACGTCATTCAGATTATTTCAGCCACGAGCCAAGCGCTCTGGTGGAGGTCGCTCCGTGTGGCTGTCTACACCTGAAAAGCAAGGAAAATAAGACTCCACCTCCAGGTGAGACACCGGAGTACTGGAGACGCGGGTTCCGCGGGGGCGTCCGGACCCAGAGCAATGTGACTGGAAAGCCGTGGCTCTCGCCCTCAGGTCAGGCTCCACCGGGGTCTCCAGGCGCGGACAGAGAGCGGAGGGAGGCGGAGCAGACGACGGCCGCCAGCGCTCCGCTCCGCATCCGCCGCCGCGTCTGCCGCCCAGGGCCGCGCCCGCCAGAGCACCGGCAGGGAGGCCATTTCGCGCCCTTTCCTCTTCCTCGCGTTCCCGTCCTCGGGTCTGAGACCGCGCCACTGCACTGCGTCACCCACCGCCGCGCACTGCGCCACCTCACCGCGTCACCTCATCGCGCCACCTCACCGCGTCACCTCATCGCGCCACCTCACCGCGTCACTCACCGCGTCACCCACTGCCACTCACTGCGCCAACTCACGTCACTCACTGCGTCATCCACTGCTGCTCACTGCGCCACCTCACCGCGTCACTCACTGCATCACCCACTGAGTTACCTCACCATGTCATCTCACCGCATCACTCGCCGCATCACTCACCGCGCCACCTCACGGCATCACCTCACTGCACCATCACGCCACCTCACCACGTCACCTCATCACGCCACCTCAGCACGTCACCTCATCACGCCACCTCAGCACGTCACCTCATCGCGTCACCGCACCGTGTCACACACTGCGCCGTGTCACACACTGCGCCACCTCACCATGTCACTCACTGCACCACCTCACTGTACCACTCACTACATCACCTCACCATGTCACCCACTGCGTCATTCACTGCGCCACTCACTGTGTCACCTCACCGCGTCACACACTGCATCACCTCACTGCGTCACCTCACTGCGTCACACACTCGCTGCACCACCTCACTGCGTCACCTCACTGCGTCATTCACTGTGTCACCCCACCGAGTCACCTCACTGCCTCACGCACCGTGTCACCCACTGCGCCACCCACCGCAGCCGCCGCTCTCGAAGCAGCACATTGTCGTGCTCAACGCAGGGAGTCTCGGCAGCGCGCGCCCGCGTGAGATGGCTGGGAAGATGCCGGCGTCCGTTTGGCCCGTTCGAATGCCCCGCTGCTGTCGCGGAGTGGAAATCCAAGGCACCTCTGAACCGCTGCGGGGAGTTGGCCCCTCCGGAAGCGACGGCGGACTAGGGCGAGGAGGCACGGGCTGAGGCACTGATTCGCACTTTCTAAAAGGAAGTGTTGGCAGACAAGCGCCTTTATGTGCAGGACCCCTCAGTGTTTGTTTTGGAGACTGTTTGTTCCAGAAACTTTGAAGAAAATATGCCTGGGACCAAACACTCTACAATGACCTGTTACAGCCCCTGGTAGGCTCACTTCTGGACTTGAGGGCTATGATTTTGATTTTCTTTTTTTATGTTGGAATCTGAGTGATGAAGTGGCCGAATGTTTCCTGTCCTGCAAAGCTCTTCCTTCTGAGCATGGCAATGCTCCCCTCAATTTGTTCCTTGCCTTAGAGACTGAGGTTTGATAACCTCGCAAGAAATTCCATCATCCACAAGTCTGTAATGACATGGGCCTTGCAGAATGCCCATCTCCAATGACATAATATATTTTACATTTTGTCATGCAAGTAGGATGGTGAGTACTAGTATTTAGTAGAATGTCCCTCCTGCCACAAAAGACTTGAGGCAGCTTGCGGAAAGGGTAAGGGGAAATGTTGACTGGAATGTGAGATGGAGCTCGTGGGGGGGAGTTAGAAGCAGATTGTGAAGTTATGAGGGTGGGGGAATGTGTCTTGCTCGGAAAAACCTGCTCGGAACATAAGCAAGGCATGGCCACGCAGGGACAGCCCCCTCGGCAGGCTCTGCTGGATTTTGGAGGACAGTGGGAAGGTCTCACCATTTGTGATTCTTCTTTGCTCCAGCTCTGCACCCAAAGCTAATGAGTGACTCAGTAGGCTGTGTGGAAGGGCACCAGGGGTGGGGGTGCCGAGCCACCTAGGCCTGGGGTGAGGCTGTAGCTCATTGGGTGGCAGATGGCATTACGCGGTCAGGGCGCAGGAGTGAGGAGACGCTCCGCTGGTTCAGGCCTGGGGTCTTCCAGCCACTGCACTCATCGCTTTCACACACCTGTGCATCCTAAATAGCCGAGTAATTGCCTGTAAGATTCATCATTACCATTTTTAAAGATCACTTTCTTTCTTTCACGCAGAGTTCTTAAAATACTTTGGTTATATAACACGTTACATAATCACTAATGTGTATAATCATCTGAAAGATTGGTTGGGTTTTGTTTTTTTTACATTCCACATCTGCTCTCTTAGCAAATTTCAAGCATACAATACAGCATTACTAGTCAGCACGCTGGAATGATGTAGAGATCTCCAGAACTTTTCCATACTGCGTGGCTCAAACTTTTACTCTTTGACTAGCATCTCAGTCATTCTACAACGCGCATGGATTTCTTGGGTTTTTTTTACATATGTAATATTCTCTCTTTTTTTTATGTCTTACAATATAATTTGGTTCCTATGATTTTTTTTAATGTTGATATATCATAATTGTATATATTTTGGGTGTACATGTGATATTTTGATAGCTGTATACAGTGATCAAATCAGAGTAATTGGGATATCGTCTCCTCAGACATTGATCTTTTCCCTGTGTTGGGAACATTACGAATCTTCTCCTCTAGCTATTTTGAAATATGCAATTAATTATTGTTAACTATAATTTCCCTACTGTAGTATTAGTTCTAGTCTCTTCATTTGAGAGAAGACTAAACTGAACCCTAAAGAGGTAAAGGATTTGCTTAATGTTGCAGTTAGGAAGCGGAAGTGCTAGAATCAGAGCCCGCCCAGGTGTCGCTCCAGAGCCCAAACGCTTGCCATCACTCCACCCCTCCTGCTGAGAAAACAGCACTGAGGGGCTTGAGAACGCGCCCGAAAGGCAGAGTCCCGCACCCGCTGCAAGGTTCTCCAAACTCTCGGTTAAAGAAGAAAAGACATATGTGTGAAACTGGTCAAACGCAACATAGGCAACAGGTAAGAAGTTTCAGAACTGAAAACAAGGACCGAAGGACTTGTTTTCATAGGCAGATCACCGGGTGAACAAAACGTGGCATGCACGCATAATGGAATATTATTCAGCCTTAAAAAGGAAGACAGTTCTGACACATGCCACCACATGGATGAAACCTGAGGACATTATGCTGAGTGAAATAATGTCAATCATAAAAGATCAAGTGCCATTATTCCACTTACGTGAGGTCACTAGAGCAGTCAAATATCAGAGAGAGAGAGAGAAAAAAGAGTGGCTGCTTCCAGAAGATGACAGGAAGGGGACTGGGGGTTAGTGCTTACTGGGTGCAGAGTTTCAGTCTCACAAAATGAAAGGAGTCTGTGGGTGGTGCTGATGGTCACACAGCGATGGGCATGCGCTCAGTGCCACTGAACTGTACCCTTAGCAGTGGGTAAGATGGTGTATTGGATGTCACGTGTCTTTTACCACGGTTTGTTTTTAAAGAGATCCTTAAGGGCTCAGCTTAGACATTACTGTTACAGGAAGCGTTCCTCGAGCTCCCTGGCCGGACTGTGTGCCCCTGCGGGGGTCCCCACAGCACCCTGCACTTCCCCAACCCGGCACGTGCTCCCTGTATCAAACTCGCCTGCATGTCTGTACCCCCTGGGAGACCACGCTCAGCGAGAACAAGTGCTTTCTCAGTCTTAGTTACCGCCCTGCCCCTCACGCTCAGCATGGTGCCGGACAGGCGTTCGGTAATCCTGGTTGAAAAATAAATCGGCGCCTAATAATTTCTAGTTTTATGCAAGTATCAACACAGCGTTTTCTCATGTGTCCTTTTGAAAACTCTGTGAGGGCAACTGAGCAGATCTTAAGACTTCGCGGACGGAAAGTGGCGGAGTCATCTCTGGCCACATCCTTTGTCTGCATCACTATACGTCTCGGCTCCCTGCGTCACACAAAGAAGACTCCCCTGCCCAGGGGTTGGGGTCGTATTGGTTTGTTATCCAGATGCAAACGTTGTGCGAGTGCAGACCGCAGCAGACGTGGCCAGCGCCCAACTGCGCATATCCTCCCGGTCCTCCTCTGAGGTCACGTGCGGCTGTGGGGGACAGTTTCCGGAACGTTGGGAACATCCCGCCCAAGCACCAACGTTCCTGTTCCCCTCTGCCCCAGGCTTTCTTCAGGACCCTAGGAGCCTACTCTGTGCACACTGGAGCCACCCAAAAGTGCACGTGTAGGGAGAGGGTTAATGACCTTGGGAGCAACTCCCAGTTAATTGGGATGGGAGTAGCCGGATGACGAACGCAGCCTCCACACCCTCTCTGGGGACAATCAGAGGGGCACTCCCTCCGCACGGCTTTTGAGCATCTCCCCAGGAGCGGGCCCCAGGTTCCTGCAGAGGTCAGCGGGCACAACGACACCCGCTTTCCCAGCTTCTCCCTCCCTGAATCATGGCCACCACGCTCTTGTTTGTGCTTCCAGGGATTATTTCACAAATGGTTACTGCATCTGAACCTTAATCTTAGGTCTTCTTTTGTGGGGAAAAAGCCCAACAATCTAAGCAACCAGCCAATCTGTAAGAAGAAAGAAGGACAGAAGCGAAGAACGGGGCTTTCTCCCAGGGCTAAGTGACTGCCCTGGGAGAACACCGTCCCAGCCACGGTGCTCACCTGCCCCCCACCAGATGGTCTCTCAAGGCCCTTTTCATCTCTGAGAAGCCACTCATTCTACCCTAGGGTGCACGTGTCCCTCAAATGCCAAGCTTGGAGACGAGGGGCCTCCCACTGTGGCCTTCCTATAGCTGCGCCCGCACCTCGGGGCGCCGGCCTGGGCCACGCTGGAGCTGGCGCAGAGCGGGCAGTTTCCAGCCTCTGTGCCAGCTCTCTCCGTCCTTTGTTTATCGGAACTGGCTGGAATTACCGACTGGAATTCCTGAGGGGAGGACAGAAGTCGCAAACAGCCCGGGCTGTCTACACCCCATTAGCTGAGGCAGACAGAGCCAGCAGCACAGCAGAGCATTAACTTCCAGACATACACATTTAGTTTGAGACAGTCCACGGCAAGGGTGGGGAGAGCGTGGCAGAAACATACCCGCGCAGCGGCGGAACGCTGAGGAGCTGGCTCACCAAATGCCCTTTGTCAGCAGTTGCTCAACAGGTTTCTGAAACCAGTTTTCCCAGAGTTGATGAAATGTTTTGTTTGTTCAAAGGGTATTTCTCTAAAATCCAAAGGTCAATTTCGTTGATTCATGTCTGTGCCACCTGCACCACAAAATGTGCACTTCTAACCCGAGTCCTCCCTTCACCTCTCCTTGGGGACAAGGCCCGTGGCCTTATTTGCACCACCTGGGCACCAACAGCAAGCTTCCTTCACCTCCACCAACTGCACCCTGGTGGGTGCTCTGCCACCTGCGCCACCTACCAGGAAGGAATCACAGGCGCAGAGAGGCAGGCACGTTTCACTGGCGGTGGGATCAAACTTTGGACACCTCAGGGACTTTTGCCTTATTTGCGGTCACATCCCAGGCCGAAGTGGAGTGTCTGGCACGTAGCAGATGTTCATTAGACACTTGTTGAATCCTTGCATAGATGCATGAATGAATTAAAGAATCAATACACAATCCTTCCAGCTTGAAGGGCTGAGGTTTATGCTATAAATATTTTCTGAGTGATTAGCTCTGTGCATAGTGGTCACACAATGAAAGCGAATTAATGGATCCATACACCTGAAAGGGCTTTGCAGGGGATGAATCACTGCAAGGCCTGTGGGTGCGCCCCAACTTTGCTGGTGGTGGAACTGTGCGTTGTACCCACTGGGTGACTGTAGCCTCTTAGAAGTGATTCCTGTGGTAGTCAGCACCACCGAGATTGGAAAGACAGCATTTTATTTATTTAGAGACAGAGTCTCGCTTTGTCGCCCAGGCTAGAGTGAGTGCCGTGGCGTCAGCCTAGCTCACAGCAACCTCACACTCCTGGGCTCAAGCAATCCTCCTGCCTCAGCCTCCCGAGTAGCTGGGACTACAGGCATGCGCCACCATGCCCGGCTAATTTTTTTTTCTCTATATATTAGTTGGCCAATTAATTTCTTTCTATTTATAGTAGAGACGGGGTCTCGCTCTTGCTCAGGCTGGTTTCGAACTCCTGACCTCGAGCAATCCGCCCGCCTCTGCCTCCCAGAGTGCTAGGATTACAGGCGTGAGCCACAGCGCCCGGCACAGACATCATTTTAGATGGGCTTTCCATTTCAATATATGCCACCATTCTCCATATCCCATTTTATATTAGTTTTTTTGAGATATCTAGGCAGAGCTAGAGAGTGGGGAAGGACTAGGGCTAAAACAAGGTTTCAAAGAGATTTTTTAATTGAGTGAAGAGTCTGCCTGTGGTCATAAGTGCAGGCAGCTAGTCTAAGAGAAGGTACTAGCTGTATTACCTGTAGTACGCTGTGAGCATGCAGTATGCTTTATAAAGCCACACAGTAACAGGTATATATAAAGCCACACAGTAACTCATTCCTGGTTATCTTTATCCATTTCATGCTATATCAAAGACGGTTTCCTTATTTCATTTTACAATGACATTGTAGAATTGAGACATTTTGATATTTTACAATATGGCATTGACTATTTCTGTAAATATTTATTAATAGTCAAATTTGACTCAGCATTTCTTACATTTAATAATGATGATGATAATAGTGACAACAGTGACCGTTTTTGAGCATTTACTAGGTGCTAGACTCTACTAAATTCTTTATATGTATGGACTTATTTTTATTCTTAGGTTAGATTTTTGAAGTGCTTATTATTATTTTCTATCTACATATGAGGAAAAGGAAATTGAGAGAGTGATGTGGTCAATATATAGCTGGTAAACAGAAGAACAGTTTCACATCCAAGTGTGTTTGAGTCAAAATTCTTTACGTCTAATTACTTTATTAGCACGCAGGAAGGAACGTGTTACAGAAGTCTCAAATCAGTACCAACATTTAAAAATATGGGATTTGGAATAATAACAGCTATCAACAGATGCTGTGTTAAGAATATTATATAAATTATCTCATTTAATATTTAGGCTGTATACCGTATAAATTACTTGCTATTTCCTCTTTATACAGATGAGAACATTTGAACTCCAAACGGCCACGTGACTTGCCCTAGATGACCAGTAACCAGACGGTAGGGCTTGGACTCAAACCAGCGTGTGGCCCTAGAGCTGCATCAGGACCCCCATAACACTGTGCCGTGTCCCCAAGATAGAAATTACCCAAGTGACTATAATAGACCTCTATCATTTTTTCTCTATATAGCATCCATTCCCTCTTCTTATCAATGCCTTATTTTTGCATTTTATATTTTTGTGTGTGTGGAGAAAAGGAGCAATTACCTCTTCTCATTATGTATACAGTTTTTAGAGTAGTGAATCCATGTTTCCACCTTTTACTACAGAAGCCAAAGAGAGCAGATTTTAGCTTCTATTAAATCTTGTGGACACGGCGAGCTAAATTTGACAATTGGGATACTTTTATTTCAGAAACTTGAATCTTGATGAACTGACGCTGGTAGTGGACACCTTCCTGGAATGCATTAATCTCATTTCTTTTCCATCAACGTTTCCTGCTTTGAGATCACTCTGTTTATTCCCCCAGGCATAGCCCTGAAGCATAACTGATGAAGTAAATCCTTCCTTAGACTGAATTCCAAAGAGCATACTGCATTAACTTTGCTTAGGAGAGATGGTCTGAGATAAGATTATCTCATAGTCATGGTCAGTGGCTCATAGTCTGAACAGATGAGGAAGAACTTGGACAGAGCCTGATTAGGGAATTGGACAAGGAGGTGAACAATTACCAACATACTTGAAACAAATGAAAAATAGAAAGTGTCAGTAAAGCTATAGAGGATACAAGCAGTAACCAACTAGAAATTTAGAACTGAAAAAATCAAACAACCAAATAAAAAACTCAGTGGATAGGCTCACTAGCAGAATAGAGAGGAAAGAACAAATACTAGGTGAAATTGAAGATAGAGCATAGGAATTACTCCACCTAAACACACACACACACACATAGGAAACAAGAGATTGTCTTAGCCAAAGATGGGTTGAATAAGAACCTTTAAAAGCTCTGTACTTCTGCTCAGGAGCAGCACGTTGGCACTTTGAGATGGGAGTCAGACAACCTTCTCATTTGCTGACAAATTAATAAACTCCTCTTTCCTTCTTCTCAAACCAATTGTCCTTGTTCTTCTGATGCGGTCTGGGGGACAAGTGCCAAACTTTTGGTGACACTTGGGGATCTGTAAGATAATAAAAAATAAAATTTAATATCATTATCATGACAGTCATGGAGAGAGAGGAGAAAGAGGTAGAGACTAAAAAATGACCCAAAAAAGTAATGGCTGAAAACTTTCCAAATTTGTCAAAAGACACAAACTTACACATTCAAAAACCTGAGCCAACCCCAAGCAGGATACAAAAGTCTGCAGCAAGACACATCATAGTTAAAATTCTGAAAATTGAAAACAGAGAAAGTTATTGAAAGAAGCAAGAAGTGATGCTTACCTATAGTGAAAAACAATTTGAAAGACAGCAGATTTATCTTCACATCTACAAAGGCCAGAAGGAAGTAGTACACTATTTTTCAAGTGCTGAAAAAAAAAGGTCACACGTTCTTTAGGGATGAAAGGGAAATCAAGACATTCTGAGATGAAGAAAACCTAAAAGAATTTATCAGCAGTTGACCTACACTAAAAGAACGGCTAAAGAAATTTCCTTAAACAAAAGATAAAGGCAAAAGAAGAGACCTTGAAGTATCAGGAAGGAAGAAAGAGCAATGAAATTCTGTCTTGGGATATGTAGCAAAAATGTGGGTAAATATAATAGACTTTCCATCTACTCTTTGTTTTCCAAATTATGTTTGACATTTGTAATAAAAAATTTTAACACTGTCAGATGTGGTTCTCAAAATATGTAAAAGAAATATTTAAAATAATTACATTGTAAATGGAAGAAGGTTAAGGTATATACAGTAAGGTAAAGTGTCTACACTTCACTTGAACTGGTATTAATGTTTGTACCAGTAGACTGTGCAAAACTCCACATAAACAGTATGATACTAAGAGCAACCACTAAAAATACTATACAAAGAGTTACACTCAAAAATGGTACATATAGATATAAATGACATTTTTTAAATGTTCAAATAACCCAAAAAAAGATTAGGCAGATGGAAAAATAAAACAAAGAAAAGAGAGAGAGAGAGAAAACAAAAAATAAACAGCAGACGTAAGCCTTACCTATCAGTAATTACATTAAACTCAAATGTTCTAAATATACCAGTTAAAAACCAGAAATTAACAAAATTTATTTTTTAAAAAATGACCAAACTATATCCTCTCTTCAATAAATTCACTTCAAATATAACAATATAAATAGGCCCAAAGTAAAAGGATGGTAAAAGATATACTATGAAAACATTAATCAATAAAACTGAGAGTGGCTGTATAAAATCTGACAGACTTCAGTAGAAAGTTATCAGGGACAAAGAGGGGTTTAACATAATAAAAGGGTCAATCCACCAGGAAAATAGCAATATTAATTGTGCATGCACCAAAATAAAGAGCTGTAATATATGTGAGGAAGGCTGGGCACGGTGGCTCACACCTGTAATCCTAGCACTCTGGGAGGCCGAGGCGGGCGGATCGTTTGAGCTCAGGAGTTCGAGAGCAGTCTGAGCAAGAGTGAGACCCCGTCTCTACTACAAATAGAAAGAAATCGATTGGCCAACTGAAAATATATAGGTACACTACTGCACTTGACTAGTCTTTTAAAAAAATAAAAATATATAGGAAAAATTAGCCAGGCATGGTGGTACATGCCTATAGTCCCAGCTACTCGGGAGGCTGAGATAGAAGGATCGCTTGAGCCCAGGAGTTTGAGGTTGCTGTGAGCTAGTTATAGTTGGAAACTTTAACACACCTCTCTCAACAACTGTTAGAATAATTGGGTGGAAAAATCAGCAAAGGTATAGAACTCAACAATATATAACTGACGTGATCTAATTGACATTTAACGTAAACAACTTCAACCTATATGAGATTTCACCCCAAAACAGCCTAATAAACATTCTTTCAAGCACTCACAGAACATGTCCCAAGATGGACTATATCTTGGGCTGTACATAAACCTCAACCCTCAACGAATTTAAAATAGTTGAAATCATATGGATGTGTTCTCTGAATGCAATGAAATAAAACAAGAAATCAATAACAGAAAGACAAGAGGAAAATATCCAAACACTTGGAAACTAAACAACACTTTCTAAATAATCCATGCATCAAGAAGGAAGTCTTAAGAGAAACAAACAAAAAAAAATATTGAACTTATTGAAAATAAAAGTCCAAGATAGTAAAATGTGTGGGATATAGCTAAAGCAGTGATTAAAGGGCAATTTATAGCACTAACTGCTCACATTAGAAAAAGAGAAAAAGTCTCAAATTAATAATCTAAGCTCCCATCTCTATGAACTAAAAAGAGAATAGCAATACTTACCCAAATGAGCAGAAGGAAGGAAATAATAAACATAAGAGCAATATCATTGAAATTGAAAACAGAAAACATATAAAATAAAAACTCATTCTTTAAAAAGATCAATAATTTTTTTTTTAATTCTGGCAAGACTTTGTACAAAAGAGTAGATACAAAGTGCTAAAAACTGAATAAAACAGAGGCTACTGCTACAGACCTTTCAGGTATCAAGAGGATAATATAGGAATACCACAAAACTTAACACACATAAATTTGACGATTTAGATGACATGGACCAATTTCTCCAAAAGCATAAAGCACCACAACTCACCCAATATGAAAAGGACAATTTAATGTTCCTATAACTATTAAGAAAATTAAATTGTTATTTGGGGGCCAAGGGAAAGCTTCCCCTCTGCCCTTTAACTGTTGACTGCAAATGAGCTGACAATGGGCAGATTAGGAGGACAAAAGAGCATACACATGTATTTAATTGCATAAGTACTGGGCGATCACAGGGTGATTTCCCAGTAACCCAATGAGCTCCAGATGCTTGTCAGCCCCCGGGAGAAATGTGGTCATTTCGAGGGTCAGTAAGTTATTTTTAGAGGGAACGAACGAGCCCAACGCTCAGACAATGGTTAGTAAATAATTCTCTCTGAAAACTGAATGGGACCTGAGAATAAACATTGGTTAGGGACAACGTTTGAGTTCCAGGTGTGGTGCTTAATTTTCAGTCTCTTTCTCTGTGACACGAGATTCAATCTCCTCTGGTTGATGAAATTTCAGGGGGACGATCAAAGGCAGTTGTGTTCCTCTTTGGTGGGTCTGGTTTCTAGGAGGGCAAGGGAAATTCAGAGAACAGCCTCATCCAGTGCTATGGGAGAGACAAGTCTCTAGGAGAAAATTCGGGAGGGGAAAGGTCAGAGAGAACTTGAGGCTGCTTCCTCGGTTCAGTATTTCAAAGCACCATGTTCTGTTGTATCATTTTCTGAGCCCCAACAGTTACTAAAACAAAACAAAACAAAACCTCCCAAATAAATCTCCAGGCCCAGATGGTTTTACTAAAAAACCCTACCAAACATTTACAAAAGAATTAGCCCAAACTCTACACAATCTGTTCTAGGAAAATAGAAGAGGGAGCACTACTTAATTGTTTACTTATTTTATGAAGCCAGTTAATACTGTAATACCTGTTACAGTTAATACCTGTAACCAAAACCAGAGATAGTACAAATAAAAACAAATACAAAGCCTCCAAACTATAGACCAATATATCCTTTATAGATATGGCTGCAAAAAATCTCAACAAAATACTTATCAGACAGAACTTAGCAATATACAGACGTAAGTCCCCCCCTTGACCTAGCAGAGGTGTGAGGCTGGTTCCGTATTTGAAAACGAATCCGTGTGATCCACCATATTAATAGATGAAAGAAGAAAAGCTATGACTGTATAAATTGTTGCACAGGAAGATTTGACAAAACTTAATACCTATTTATGATGAAAACTCTCAGAAAACTAGGAATATAGGAGAACTTCCTCAACTTGATAAAAAAAAAAAAACTATGAAAACCTATGGCAAACGTTATTCATAATGGCATAAGACTGATGGTTCATTTTATATGTCAGCTTGACTGGCTATGGGGTGTCCGTATTTTTTTTTATTTTTCTTTTCTTTTTTTTTTTTTGAGACAGAGTCTCGCTTTGTTGCCCAGGCTAGAGTGAGTGCCGTGGCGTCAGCCTAGCTCACAGCAACCTCAAACTCCTGGGCTCAAGCGATCCTCCTGCCTCAGCCTCCCGAGTAGCTGGGACTACAGGCATGCGCCACCATGCCCGGCTGATTTTTTCTATATATATTAGTTGGCCAATTAATTTCTTTCTATTTATAGTAGAGACGGGGTCTCGCTCTTGCTCAGGCTGGTTTCGAACTCCTGACCTTGAGCAATCCGCCCGCCTCGGCCTCCCAGAGTGCTAGGATCACAGGTGTGAGCCGCCGCACCTGGCCAAGGTGTCCGTATTTTTTACATTATTTGTGCGCGTGTCTGTGAGGGTATTTCGGTGAGATTAGCATTTGAATTGGTAGACTCAGTAGCTTGTTCTCCCCAGGTGAGTGGGCATTACCCAATCCACTGAGGTCTTGAAGGAGGAATTCTCCCCTTGGTCTCCCACTTGCCTGCAATTTTCCCTAGCAGCTTTATTTGTAACAGCCAGAAATCACCCACAGTCAGTGCGCCCCTGGTAGCTGGTGGATTAAACCGTACTACTCAGCAGTCAGAAGAAGTGAACCACTGACACATCAACAACTTGGTTGGGCCTCAAGGGCACTGTGCTGAGCGAGGGAGTCACTCTCAGAAGGTCACACACGGCGGGATTCCATTCGGAGGTTGCCAGGGTCAAAGAGCCCGTAGCTGGGTCAAGCACCAGGACAGAGTTGGGGAATATTTCGTTTCTTTTACGCTCCGGTTTAGGAAATGGGCTTTCCATGGGGCTTTCAAAATCGGGATCTTCAAACCGTATTTTTCTGAATCAAGGCGGCTGTTCACGGACCTCCTCTGCAGTCTGGTGGCGTGAGTTGGATATCTCACACCGCAGTGCTTGTCTCTGTCTTTTCTACTTTCCTCTGCTTGACCCTGCTCCCCCGAGGGCTGGGCCATACCGTGCGGAACGCAGCCCCGTGGCCAGGGAGGCTGTGGATATGGGCAGAGTTCCTTGAAACGAAGCTGTCTTGAATTTTCACTGTGCTTATCACTGAACAGTACTATTGCTTTTTTCTGAAACTTGGATTTGTTCTCTATTTCTCAAATATGATATTGACACTCAATGGTGCAAGAGAATGATCACAAATATTTCTCTGTATAATATATGCAGACATTTTTCTGTATGTTTTTGGAGAGAGAGAGAGAGATGTGGGCCATTAGAGCACCCTAGGCACTTTATGCTTCCTAGTCAGAAGATCATAAAGAACTTAAGCTTTTCCCCACCAGAAAGCAAAACGCTGTTTCGTGAAATGTGAGATGAATTATAGGTGTGGCTCATGGTGCTCTTGCTAACAAGGAAAAGAGGAAAACACCATAAACCAGTGGTTCTCAAACTTTAGCTTGTGAGGACATCACCCGGGAACTTAGAAAAGCAACATTCTCAGGTTGAACCCAAAAACTACTGGATCAGTTTTTCCTAGGTTTTCTTCTAGAATTATTATGGTTTCATGCCTTACATTCAAGTTTTTTATCCATCTTGAATGAATTTTTGTACACGGTGAGAGATAGGGGTCCTATTTCATTCTTCTGCATGTGGGTATCCAATTTTCCCAGCACCATTTATTGACTAGGGCTTCTTTTCCCCAGTGTATATTGTTGTCTGCTTTTTTGAAGATCAACTGGTTGTAGGTAAATGGTTTTATTCCTGGAGTCTCTATTCTGTTCCATTGGTCTATGTCTCCCTTTTATTATACCAGTGAAATGCTGTTTTGGTTAGTCTAGCCTTAGAGTATAATTTGAAGGTTGGTGATGTGATGCCTCAAGATTTGTTCTTTTTGCATAAGATTGCTTTGGCTATTCAGGCTTTTTTAGTTTGTTTCAAATTAAGTTTAGGATTATTTTTTCTAGATTTGTGAAATACAATGTCTGTATTTTGATGGGGATTGAATCGAATCTACATATCACTTTGGGCAGTATGGACAGTTTAACAATGTTGATTCTACCAATTCGTGAGCAAGAGATGTTTTCCCATTTGTTTGTGTCCTCCGCAATTTCTTTCATCAGCGTTTTGTAGTTCTCCTTGTGGAGATCAGAGGCTCTGACAGTGGTCACAGAAATCTGTGTTTTATCAATTTCTCCAGGCAATTCTGATGCAGGTCTCAGGTTTGAGAGCCGCTATAAACCGGAGGGCTGCAACCCATTTGAGTAATTCACTCTTGACTCTGTGAGAACAGGTAGAATTTCTTCCAGTCTGAGACCAGCTATTTTACATAGGCAGGACTTTTTTCATACCAGCATAGCTGCAAGTTGAAGATAATATTACAACTTGTAGTGCAAACTGACCAGCCTAAGGTGAAGAAGGTGTGAGTTGTGTACATGCCATGATTTCATACTCTGTTCCTGCCAAACACTGCTTTTACTCCCTTCCCTCCCTTGAAATTTTACTAGTAAAGCGTAATAACTACACTAAGTCTGTAAGCCTATTGAAATGCTAATTCCTTAGGTAGTGTTAATACTTTCATCCTTTATTGATCTCTTATACAGTGGTGTGAGCTTTAGATTGTCTTCTGAGAAAATGTGGAGGAACATGAAGGGCACTGAGAAAATTCTACTATTTAAGAAAGATGTGATATAAGTGGGTTTTGTTGCCTATCTCAACATGCATCCACTCCCTTCTTTCTTTTTTGTTAACAGAATTCTATTTTTTTTTTTTTGCTGCATACATGGCTGTCTATTAAAGGACTGTATTTGCCAGTCTCCATTATAGCTAAGAAGACTATAAGACTATGATGTAGCCAACTGAAAGCAACAGATATGTAGGTTCCTTCTCAGAAGTAACTTTTAAAAGGAAAGGTCTGCTTGCTTTCTTTATTCTTCACAGGATGTGGGAGGCAGATGTAAAGCCTGGAGCCTCAGCAGCCATCTTAAACCATAAGGTGGAAGAAACCTCCTGTGGATGTCAGGGCAGAGAGAGAGAGCAACTTGAGTCATTAATGACATTATGGAGACACTATTTCACCCACAGATATTTTAAAATTTGAGAGAGAAACAAATATCTATCCTTGGTATTTTTTTTTCTGACTATATAAAATACAACATTGTCCTGAATGTTAGAAGAGATGTCATCAAGTTGGGGGGTCAGCAGCACAAAAAGAGGTAAGAAATGTGAAAGCCAAACTTCCCATCTTTTACAGTTTATTCAATCCTGTCTGACAGCAGGACATTAGGTTTCTTTACCCAGAAAACTAGCTCCTCCCTGCCAATATCCCTAGGAGTTTTAGCTCTATTAATTCTACTTCTGATTTTTCCAAAGTTTGTGGCATCTCTGGTTCTCTCAAAGAGTGTTGTAACATCCAAGAAGAAGATGAGTTTAGTTTGATTTTAAACGTAAGTATTTTATAACATTTGGAATGTAAGAATGGGATTGGAGAAATTTTTCTACAGTGGCCAAGACAGCAACCAGTGTTAGAGAAACGCTTCCCTGAAACGATGAGAACACAAGACTCCGGGAGGGCGCGGGCGGCCGGTGGGTGCCGGGAGGCACAGTCCTTTCCCCTCAGTGTCCCGGCGAGGCTGCCCGGTGACAGCTCGGCCTCCCCCGAGGCTCTCCACGCCTGGTCTATCACGCACCAGGCAGGCAACTGGCCGACCGCCCCGGGGACCCGTCTCGGAGACAAGAAGAGAGACGCCTTCGGCACCCCTGCTGTCGTTCCCAGGTGGTGAGAATTTTCAGTCTGATCCAAAGAATGATCACTATTCTCTCCCACAAAAAAAAGGAAGAAGAAGAAGAAGAAGAAGAAGGAAGAAGAAGGAAGAAGAAGGAAGAAGGAAGAAGAAGGAAGAAGAAGAAGAAGGAGAAGAAGGAGGAGAAGAAGAAGAAGAAGAAGAGGAGGAGGAGGAAGAGGAGGAGGAGAAATGTCTTTGTCCAAAGGCCCCTCTCTGAGGTTCGTAGATCACAAACTCCCCTTCCCGGTGAAGCCCGCGTGGACGGAAGTGAGTGGCACTCTGCGCGACTCTGCGCCGGGGACTGGAGGAGGCAAGCGTCCCGGCCTGAGCAGCCTGGTGTCTAACCACCGCTCCCTGCGGTTGTCGGGGAAGGGGGCGGCAGCCGCAGCCGCCTGTCACACGCCGCTGGCTCTGTACTGACACTGACACGACGCGTCGCCTGCCCCGACTCACGCCGTACCCTGCGACAGCAGCACCGTTACTGCGCTAAACCGACACACAGCGGAGTCACTCACGTGTGGAATGGGGTCGTTGGTGTGTGTCGCTGGTGTGTGTCCGCCGGTGAGTGTGTGGGAGGGAGTGGGCGCTCACCGCAGTGTGCATGGCCCTTCTTAGCCAGGTGACCAGATGTCCGCACGCAGGACATGCGTGCCCTGGGGGTATGCGACAGAGCAGGGCTGGGGAGACCCACTCTCTTCACGTCCCTGTGTTGCACACGGAATCCTGAGGGGTCTGAGAATTTTCATTTCAACGTGGGCTTCCAGCTCACTAGGAAGGTGAGCGCAGCTGCTGCTGAAGAGTTTCCTAGGCGTATGGGTAGTCTTTCAGTATGTGTGGAAATGGTGCACGGGTGTCCCCCGGTGCCCTCCCCTCAGGCCCTGCGAATGCCAGGGGCGGGCACGGCTGCCTGAGTCTTGCTGCAAAGCCTCATCCTTGCTTGTGGGGCGGACCAGCCCTGCAGGAGCTGGAATTTGTACCCAGGCACACGATACAGACAGCGACAGTGTTAGGGGCAGACCTGTGCGGGCAACCCCTGCGTTGCAACCGCTGACCCCAATCTGTGTTTGCTGTGTGGGGAGAGGGCACGGAGCAACATGGGGCTGTGTCGTCTTCATCAGCGCCGTGCAGCAACTTCTATCTCTCCGGTCGGCACGCTTATTGATCACTGGGTATGAATGGACAAAAGAGGCGACCAAGGACTCTGTAAGTGGTGCTGTCTTATGCTCGTTTTGTGTTTTAGAAGAAGGCTGGGCGTGGCGGCAGGGAGCAGATTGGGTGGCTATCCCACTGTCTTGGCCCGGCCAGCCCCACGCACATCTTCCCTGCAGTCCAAAAGCGACACAGGGCTGCCACCGCGGCCGCCCGCCTGCACGGGCCAGCGCGCGGCGGGCTCCCCCCAAGGGGACGGAGAGATTCAATTTCAGTGATGCTATTTGCCTTTGCTTTTAGACAGAACCCCAACTAATCTCTTTCAAAGCCCAAGGCAGCGATTTGGCTTTTCCTGTTTGACTGCTTATGTGATCTCTCATTTCGACGCTGTTACTGATCTTCTTTCCACAGGCTGGCTCCCTTTCAGCTTCACTGACAGCAGAGATGCACACATACCCCGATCGCTGAGGCAGGACAGAGACTCCTCCCCAACTTACAGAACAAAACGTTGGCGTTTTTGTTTTGAATAAAGGAAAATATAAAAGAATACACACAATCCATACTTTTACCCCTTATATCTGGCCCATTAATTGTTATTTTAATTATTTTATTTTATTTTGAGACAGAGTCTCACTCTGTCGCCCAGGCTAGAGTGAGTGCTGTGGCGTCAGCCTAGCTCACAGCAACCTCAGACTCCTGGGCTCGAGCAATCCTCCTGCCTCAGCCTCCCGAGTAGCTGGGACTACAGGCATGTGCCACCATGCCCGGCTAATTTTTTCTATATATTTTTAGTTGGCCAATTAATTCCCTTCTATTTTTAGTAGAGATGGGGTCTCGCACTTGCTCAGGCTGGTTTTGAACTCCTGACCTTGGGCAATCCACCCGCCTCGGCCTCCCAGAGTGCTAGGATTACAGGCGTGAGCCACGGCGCCCGGCCTAATTTTTAACAATGAAGAAAATATCATTTGCTTTTGGACCTAGAGACATCCATCCGGATTGATTTCATGTGGGTCTGTCTGGAGGCAGGACCTCGGGTGAGGTCCTCAAGCCCCTCCTGACCTTACTGTGGGAGAAAGAGATATATACATGTGTTGTAAACAGCTTTATCGAGGTATAACTCATGCATTGTACAATTCATCCACATAAAGTGTATAATTCAGTGGCTCTCCGTATGTTCACAGCGTTGTGCAACCATCACCCCAATCAATTTGAAAACACGTTCATCACATAAAAAAAAGAAATTCCATAACCAGAGTTGTAAAAACCAGGCCTGTGAAATTCGTCTGGAATCCACACCTTGCTTGGAGCTTGGTGTTAGCTTTGCAGGTCGCTATTGCCCTCTGGTGGTGGCTGGTCCGACCCACAAGCAAGGATGAAGCTTTGCAGCAAGACCCAGGCAGCCGTGCCCGCCCCTGGCGTTCGCAGGGCCTGAGGGGAGGGCACCCGGGGACACCCGTGCACCATTTCCACACATACTGAAAGACTACCGATACACCCAGGAAACTATTCAGCAGCAGCTGCGTTCACCTTCCTAGTGAGCTGGAAGCCCACGTTGAAATGAAAATTCTCAGACCCCTCAGGATTCCGTGTGCAACACGGGGACGTGAAGAGAGTGGGTCTCCCCAGCCCTGCTCTGTCGCATACCCCCAGGGCACGCATGCCCTGCGTGCGGACATCCCGGTCACCTGGCTAAGAAGGGCCATGCACACTGCGGTGAGCGCCCACTCCCTCCCACACGCTCACCGGCGGACACACACCAGCGACACAGTCAAGAGCAAACCGGGGAGGCAGGACTGTGCAGCTCCAGACGCAGTCTTGGGACCATGTGTGCTAAAGATTCTGGAGTTCCACGTATCCAGAGCGCAGTATAGAAGAAGGTGCTGGGGGTGGAGGCGGTTGGGGTGACCCCACTGGTTTGCCTCGGTCCGTCCTGCCTTTCGCACCGACGGTCCCGTGTCCCAGGAGGCACTTCCTCGGGATGCCGCAGCCCCACTCTTTTTCCCGCAGCAAAAGATTAAAAGAAAAGTGCAAAATCTATATGGCAGCCCCCCAAAATAGAGGCAAAAAATGATGCTTTTTTTTTGAGACAGAGTCTCGCTGTGTTGCCCAGGCTAGAGTGAGTGCCGTGGCGTCAGCCTAGCTCACGGCAACCTCAAACTCCTGGGCTCAAGCCACCCTCCTGCCTCAGCCTCCCGAGTAGCTGGGACTACAGGCATGCGCCACCATGCCCGGCTAATTTTTTCTATATATATTAGTTGGCCAATTCATTTCTTTCTATTTATAGTAGAGACGGGGTCTCGCTCTTGCTCAGGCTGGTTTCGAACTCCTGACCTCGAGCAATCCACCCGCCTCGGCCACCCAGAGTGCTAGGATGACAGGCGTGAGCCACCGTGCCCGGGCTGATGCCGTCTTTAGTGTCAAATGAACATGGCATACATTATCCATCTTCCCTGGACATTTTCGTTGTTGTTCCCAGTTTCTGGTGCTGGCAACTATGATTTGCAGTCCCCAGGAAAGGGACCCCATCACCGTTCACTGTGAGCGGCCCGACTCAAGTGTGCAGCCAAGAGCGCCGTGGTGCGAGCGTTCGCAGCCTGTCTTGCCCCGCCTGTGGACTCGCTGCCGTGCTGTGTCCAGGCAGCATGATTTTAATTTTTCACATTGTGGGTATTGCAATCATGTTTTCCGAACTCTTTCTATAAATTTAGATAATTAAAATGAGAATAATCACATATTATCTGGTTAATAAGTCCTACTGTAAATTACAAATGATTGTCACTGTTATAGGCAGTTGTTAAGTTTGAAAGCATTTATATAACAGAAAAGTATTACAGAATATAATCTATATATAATCTAATGATGATCTATTTCAAATATATGTATATATTTTGATGGTAAAATAATCACACATTTTTTATTAATACTTGTGTCACCTGGCTGTGTTACTGGTTGGTTTGCTAAAAGGTTGGCCAATCCTAAAGGCCATCTCTTTGGCCCCACGATTTCTTGCCTTCTGAGGAGAGATGTGGCAAGAAGGGCCGAGTGGTCTCGGGACCTACTGCAAACGATTTCCAACGCAGACTACAGGTGATGGTGGTGTCTTCAGGAGGGAAGAAAGCTGTTCATGGACAATTAAAGGCGAATGCATAATAAAGTTTGGTTTGATATCTATACAGCTGCCACAGAAACATGTGGTCCAATAGATTTGTGAGTTTACAAAGGAAATTACTTTGCAAAAAAATTCATTTATTTTTGATGATGCTTACACTCAAGAACTCAGTTTTTTAATGTTACTGGGTAGCAGATGCTAAACTGCAAAAACTAACTAGCGATTGCATTTCAGAAAGCAATAATATCCGACTCCTTTATTAAGTTTACTATTAAGTGAACAGAGAAAAAGAAGAGAATTCCCTCCATTAGCAAAGCAAATAAGACATCTGTGCATAAGAAAATGCAAGAAAAAATTTGGTGGATGAAATTCTTTGCTGTTAGAAGAATAATTGACTCATAAGTACAGAAAGTTTTGTGTTCCAGATCTTAAATTGAATAGGATCTCATGGATTTTACGATTTTTCTTTGTCTTTCTTTCTCATTCTTCTTTCTTCTTTCCTTTTTTCTTTCTTTTTTCTCTCTTTCTTTCTCCTTCCCCTCCTCCCTTCCTCCCTCCTTCCCTCCCTTCCTTCGTTCTTTTCTTAGTTTTATTTTGATTTTAACCTTGGTTTAGAAACAAGAAAAAATGAATTTCAAACGACAAAGGAGGAGGAATGCAGGCCATGAGCCTCACTGTCAGAAGCTGTCAGATCTGCGTCCCAGCTCCAGGGGACAACGTTAGCCCCAGGAATCAGGATTGCATCGCCCGTGAGCACCAGAGGGTGAGCATTCCTGACAGCCATGTTAGTTAGGTGCTATTTCTTTAGTGGTTTTTACTTACCTTTAAAATCATCCTGAGTTTTACCGAAGTCTCCTTACAATCACCAAACCGATCCTAGCTGGCCCCAGTGCAGTATTAACAGGTTTCCATGTCCCTGTGTGTCCCCGTGTGCCCAGCGGTGGGGAGCGGGGGGGGGGGGGGGCAGCCACGGTGAAGGCAGCTGTCACGCACAGGGTTAGGGACTCAAGGGCTTGTCCCTCATTCCCCGCTGGAGAGTCAGCCAACCTCAGGGCATTGGGTTTTTGTTTTTATAGAGAGAGACAGTGCTTTTGCTCCACAGGGACCACCCAGCACGACGTCGGGTCTGTCCCGGCGGTGGTGCCCACTGCTGCCCCGCAGGCTCTAACCCGGTCTACCGCGCCCCCCCACCCCGCACCTCTCCGGGGGCAGCCACACTCTTCGCCATTGTGACCTCCTCCCGGTCACCCTGCAAGGAGGACTCTTCTGTAACAGAGTGTGGGGAGCGAACGTGTGGGATTCCGCAACCCATCTTAATCTGCGTGCTTCCTACGGGAGCCAGCGGCAGTCGGCTCCACGCCGGCCGGCCGGGCGCAGCGCTCAGACACTCGGCCAGACGCCATTCAGGGCGTCTCCGTGGGGGAGTCTCACGGAGTGGCATTAGCATTCCGATCCGCGGCTCCGAGTGAAGCAGACGCCCTCCAGAACCCAGGCGGGCCTCTCCCGCCAGCTGGCGGCCTCAGCGGGACACAGAGGGGCCTCCCCTGCGCCAGGAGGAAACAGGAATTCTGCCAGCAGGTGGTCCTCAGCTCAAACCGCAACGGCCGCTCTGCCCCGTCTCCAGTTTGCCCGCCTACCCCGCAGGCCTCGGACCTGCCAGCCTCCATTCTCTCTATCTCGCTGTCTCTGTCTCTGTCTTTGTCTCTCTCTGTCTCTATCTCTCTCTGTTTCTGTCTCTATCTCCATCTGTCTCTCTCCCTGTCTCTGTCTCTATCTCTCCCTGTCTCTGTCTGTCTCTGTCTCTATCTCTCCCTGTCTCTGTCTGTCTCTATCTCTGTCTCTCTCTGTCTCTGTCTCTACACATACACACATGCATGCACACACACAAGCACACACACGCACACGCGTGCACACATGCACACGTGCACACATGCACACACGCACGAGTGCACACACGCACATGCACACACACGCACACTCACGGCACGCACACACATGCACACACACGCACACTCACGCACACATGCACACATGCACGCATGCACACACACATGCACACACACACATGCACACACACTCACGCACACATGCACACAGTCCTCCATATCTGCAGGTTCCACATCCACAGATTCAACCAAGCATGGGTTGGAAATATTTTGGGGTAAAAATAACAGTACAAAAATAAAAAATAATATAAATTTAAAAGTACATTGTAACAACTATTTACATAGCATTTACATTGTTTGAGGTATTCTAAGCAACCTAGACATGATTTAAAGTCCCCAGGAGGATGTGCGTGGGTTATAGGCAAACACTGTGTCATTTTATAAAAGGGACTTCAGCATTTGTGGATTTGGGAATCCAAAGGGTCCTGGAACCCATCCCCTCCTGCTACTGAGGAATCACACACACACACACACACACACGCGCGCGCGCGTCCTGTATTCGTTCTGGTTCTCTGGTGAACCCTAATTATTAATGATACAAGGCTCTAAGTAAGGAATCTCAAATGTTTACAAAGCCATTGAAAGAGGGATCAGTATGTCACCACGAATTTGGTGAGTCTTCGAATTCGACACATAGGCCGTCTACTTGTAGGACTGACCTACAGCAACTGAAGACACAAACTCCCCGAGGTGGGAAGAAACCGTGCACTGTCCTCTCCTCCGCCGGAGGACACCGTCCCCTGAAGGCAAGCGCTTGCGGACCGCTGCTCTGTTCCGCTCAGTGTGGCGCCCGCGTGCCCTCCAGTCCCTGGGAAGCCACAGCGGGCGTCAGACACTGCCACTGGGCCAGCGGTCATACCTGGACGGACTTAAAGCATGACCCCGTGACGACACCCTCCTTGCTCTTGTCATCATGAGACGGAACCTGCAGACCTGGATCAGAGCTGGCCCGTCGTGGGATCCGAACCCGGGCTGCTTCCGACAGTCTCGTCGTCCCCAGCCCACGGCTGTGTGCGTCCGCCCTGACCCCACACAGGCCCCGTGGAGCGGCGTCCGCAGGCGCTTGCTAAGGCTGCGTGTCTTTGAGCCTCTTCTGCGTTCTGCTTCCTATTTGTTTCTCCCCCCTAGACTTATTTTCCTGTCCAGACCGAGAGCATGTGCAGGGAACCTACAGCGGCATCGCAGTGGGGCCGCTTACTCAGGGCCTGTGTCTGACAAAGCCACGCCAGCTTCGCTTTCCACGCAAACACTGCAAGGCAGCTACTGCCCGCACTTACCAAGGGGGCTGCTGGGACTCAGAAATGGTAAGAAGGTATTCATAAACAACTTTTACTATAAGCAAATGTCTACACTAGGTATGTTGAGCCTTGAATCTCCACTGTGCTATTTCTTCAAGCTTGCAAGAAGCATCCCCCCATAATAATAAAAACATATTTCCATCATTAGTTGTTTTTTGGTGTTTTGTTTTTTTTTCTGAAATGCATATACTTCATTCCTAGAAATCTTGAGAAAACTGTGTTCTCTTCTGTACTGGAAACTTTACTTTCGCCATTATGCCATAAAGCTGAGAATAGAACTCCCTACCCCAAGAAATCACACCTGACACATGAACTAGGTTCATCGGTTCACCCTTTTTCTTTAGGGAAGAACATAAAGCCTTTCATTTGCTGTCATTCTCTCCTGTGTATAAGATTTAACGACAACAAACAAACCATATTTTGAAGTCTTTGGAAGGCCAAATTTTGTATACTTCTCTTCCTACTCCACTTAATCTACCCAGTTTTCCATTTTTTTTTTTCAGTATTTACTGGAAATTCTGTGCCAAGTTCTGTGGTCTCTTTGAGTGAACTTGGCCCTGTTGAAAGCTGACCAGTAAAGGTGACTGCTTGTCACTCTGAAGGTCAAAACAGGGCTTCACTGAGTGCAGGTCTAGATTTAAAGCCTGAAGTGACAGTGGCATCCTTTCGTAAGTTCCCAAAGGTCCTTGTCATTACTCCCCACAGAGGACTACGTGATTTCAAGTAAAAATCCAGATTCTGTCTCACTTTGCTTGCTTGTTTTGGGGCCATGTTATCCCTGTTCTTCCCCAAGGACAGGGAGACAAACAGCCAGTCCCAACTTCTGTGCGGGTCCTTAGGAGCGCCAGGCACGGCTCCCTCGGGTCCAGGGGCGCAGGGAAATGACGGCATGCTAACCACCATTCGGTTCCGCACAACAACTACGAAATTCCTCCTCTCACAATTAAGTAAACTGCAGCTCTAAAGGAGCCGACAACACGATTGCCGGTATGCAGTGTGTCCGAGCTGTAACACAAACCCAGGCTTTCCATCGCTTCAGGCCCACGTGCGGCGGTTTCCACTTCCCGTCCCCAAACCGTAGGCGGTTGTGTGACTGCCCTGCAGACTCCACGAAATCTGTGGAGCTTGCAGAGCACAGGTTCCCTCCTGAGCTGGAATCTGCACTGTGCTCCGAGCCCCGCCTCACCACCAAATAAACGTCTGCGGATTTCCCCCCTGTGCCAGGCGCAGTCCTGTCTGTAATTCGTGTCTACACTCAGGCCCTTTGGGGCGTCTTGGTTTTGTGAGAAATAGGAAGCTGGGAGTTGGCCACTTCCTGAGACTGATCGGAAGCCACGCCGTTAAAGACACGGGCGAGTCAGAATTCAAGTGCCACCTCGTTCTACAGGTCACGCGCCTTCCACCTGAGAACGGCGGCCGGAAGGGACAGCGTCTGGGCCCTTCACCTGCCCTCCCCGCCGCGCCCCGTCCTGGCACCCCAGCACACGCGCAGCCCGGGCGGTTTAGACAGTCTGGGTTTCTTGCTCCCAGAGCGAATCAGAGGCAAACAAATATATCCGTGCTGTCCTTTTTTAGATTCAAAATAAAGTTTTCAAAAAGTAAGACAGAGACAGCAAGTGGAGAGAAAAGGCTTTCTGGGCGGCGGCAGCCCGCGCCTTTGAGCTGAGACTCTGACCTGAACAACACGCAAGGGGACGCTGTCGGACCCAGTGGGTTTTCCTTGGCCCACCCAGGCTGGGAAGAGATTCTCTCTCTTCGGGTTAGAGAGGAGGAAGCAGTGACAAAGGTAAGAGCATCAGTGAGTGTCTCTAAGAAGCAGCTTTGGGTCCTGCCCTGCCCACCGCCCTGCCCTGTCTTTCCTGAGCAAACCCGGGAATGTGAGTGCCCCGAGCGGAAGATGCCGGGTCATGTCCTCTCGCCTCTGGGAGTGGACAAGGGGCCGGAATTCTCTTTTCCCCAAGGCACTGGTGAGTGAAGACGGCTGCCGCGGGTGCTGGCCCGACGCCCGGAGCCAGTCTTGTGGTCCCCGAACACTCCTGGGAAGGTGGGAGCAGGTGGGGAGTAGCCGAACGGTTTTCTAAGTGGCGGGATAGGCCCCTGAGGGCTGCAGGGCATGAAAGGCCTTGCATGCAGGACAGACACATGCGAGTTCCACTCGACCGGCGCCCATGTGCACAGGAGGACTCCTCAGCAGACACCAACGTGGCCAGTGGCTGCCCGTGGTCAGGTGCCACTCCCTGAAGCCATGACGCTAGATGGGGTCCCTGGAATTTGGAGACGATTCCAGGTTACATGCCTGTGTCCATAGTGGAGGAGGGGAGGAACCTAATAGGATGCATTCGGAACTGGCCTGATTGAAGTTTCCTCATATTCTACTGTCACGCTGAACGAGAACTTGGACAGAAAGTGAGTCAGCAGAGGCGGTTACGTTTGCATGCACACTAAACGTGGGGATTTACCCTTCGTTCCCATTTTGCTCATTTACTTCGCAAAGGGTCAGTTGATTCATCTTACAAATGCAGACTTTCGGGGTAAGAAGAGATCACCATTCTTCCGAAACCAAAGAAAGGAATTACAGCCGACGTCGCAAGTCTGCGCGCCATGTGAAAAGTCTCATCCGTCCCCTACCGTTCACTATTTGAGTTCGCACTGGTGGCCCCCGAGTCTGTTGTCAGCGTCCTCCTCCTTCCGCTCGTCACCTGGGCGTTCCCAACCTCCCGCCACCACCATCCACACATTCAGGGACAAGAGGCCGGTCTGGGGCCACAGAAATCCCTGCTCTCATCTCAGAGGCAGTGCTCAGCAGGAACTTAATACGTTTTTTAAGTGAATTTGTTTTTTAAAGAAATCAACGAGGTTATCTGCACACAGGCCATTTTATTTGGTTTTGAAATTTAGAATGGTTTTCTATTGCTTGGCCGAGAGAGCGGGGCACCTTCCCTCCTCCGTGGGATTCCGAATGAGATCGTAGCCAACGCGGTTTGCTGCTGAGTGGGGATCCGGTAGGGAAGGGAAGTTTCTGGCCGAACCAACTGCCCTCTGTGAAGACAACAGCTCACGTGGAGGAGAATGTCGGGTGTGAAAGAGCAGAAACCTGAAAGAGGGCTGAGGTCCTCCTTGGAGGGCCCCAGGCAGAAATCTGACCCCCATTCCCCGGCCCACCTGCTCCCCAAAGGGGCTCTGCGTTGCTGGGGAGAGGACAGTCTCTTAAGCACGTGGGTGAAGAATAGTCTCCAGGGTCTTATCTCTGACACTCTTTAGGAACCTCAGAACAGCAGTCCCGCCCGTGCCCCTGTCTTCCAGAGCCTGAGGTGGCCCTGGGAGAGGGCTCAGCTTCCGGCTCTTTGCTTTGGCTGCAGCTGTGACGAGGTATTTGGTCACCATGGTGATGTGATAGCTGCGCAACTCTGCCAGGGCCTCCAGACACTGGTTGTAGGCTGTCCGTAGATGGCCGTGTCCCGAGGACAGGATGTAGCCCCTCAGTGGAGGGGCCGAGCGGATTTCCTCTACGAAGGCCTTATGGGAAGGAGGCATGTAGTCCCTCATTCTGTGCAGAAAGTCCGCTGCAAGAAACAGCCCAGAACAATGTCACAGCTCCACATGGAAACGCAGAGAGCCTGCCTGCTTCCCCAGACATGGAGCCACCAGACACTGCTGCTGGTGTCCTACCTCTGTCTGCTCTGCAGGCTCCTGCGCTGGTAGACTTCAAAACCTCAAATGCACATTGCTGACTGTTGACGGGAGGTGTGGAAGACAGAATGAAGCAAGCGCATCTCAGATAACTCAGCTGGAACCAGGTCTCCCAGCCAGTGTGTAAGTACTAATCATTTACGGGGTGGAAACAAAGCATCCAGCAGCTAGCTACCATGCGGAATGGCCACCAAGGCAGGACACGAATCCTTACACTGATTAGCTGAATACACTCGTGAATTTTGTTTCCTAATTCCTTGGGTTTGGAGGGAGTGTTAGGGAAGACGGAAGTTACGGGGCGTATAAGGGGGAAAAAAAATAAGGAATGAGCAACTGTTTTAGGAATAGGCTCTTGAAGCCAAGTTGTTTAAAAATCAAAACAATAGATATTTGTAGGAAATGCATTATGTGTCTAATACGATGCATGGTAAATCAACTATTAACATCACCAAATATAAATATCCATGAAAAATTGTCATACTTCTAGAGAACTGACTTTTGTGGAAGAGGCTGGACTCTACGACACCAAATTCTAGTCATTTTCTTCCTAATCCGACTGGAAAACCCGACAGTATGAAGTGGCTATTTTGCAGCCGTTCGCCAATGGCCTTGACGCTGGCAGGGAAGGAAAGGAGCGAGTTCACCCTCTGACATGATAAACCCTCTTCTGGTCTACAAACATCTGGCTGCAGGTTGCACCACCGTACGGGCAGGGCTTTCCCGTCGGGCTCAGGCCCCGCCAGCCAGCTCCAGGTTTGCCACCATAATGTCACGGCCTCCAAAACTGCACATCTCTCCCCCGTTTTAGAAAAGGGAAACTACCGCCTCAGGATCCAAGCCAAACAGTGAACAGTTGGAAATACAGCGATGTTTTAAGGTTTGGAAAATGAAACTCAAGATCCTGCCGAGATCTGATATTCTGATATTAACTGACTTGAAACGATGACATTTGGCAGGCATACGGTTTCCCGGCTGATTTAGAGAAGTATGGACTTCTTCGAATTTTAATTTATACTTGGTTTTATCAAGTGGTAAAAACAAAACAAAAGAAAAAAACGGTTCTTCCTCCTTCTCCTTTTCTTCTAAAAAAAACAAAAGGAGAAAAAGGAAAAAGAAAGTGTGACTTACCACTCTCCGCGCTGTGCTGAACGCCCAGGAACTCGTCGAAGGCGTGGAGCACCGTGCTCTGGGCCGCACTCCCGCCCGAGAACCTCAGCGGCTCCCGGGAGACGCCCTCGTAGGTCAGCCCTGCGGGCATCGCGGGGTTGTCTTTCCACCTAGGCGAGAGTCAAAGTCGGAGAGAAGAAAGGGGTGGCTGGAGCTGACAGCATGTTTTCTGATGTGGAAGCTGAGAGTGAGCCCCAAAGGGAACACGATGGCAGTGGTAACTTCAGGGCAAGGGATTGGGCATCTCCGTAGGATAAGTACTGAAGCCTCGGCGTAGGCCCAGCTTCGTAACGGGTCAGAAAATCGCAGCCCTTCTCTTCCTCACTGACAGGGTTCTTCCAGGCAAGGCCTGGTTGCTCACTCCTACAATCCCAATACTTTAGGCAGGAGGATTACAGGATGAAAGCAAAACATCGGCGTGAATCTGTCGTGTGAACTCATAGCAGAGCAGATTGCTTGCTCCTGGTCCTAGAAAGAAAAGATTCTTTTCCTTAGTGAAAACAGGAATCCCTCCACAAGCGCCTCCACTGTCGATTTCTCACTTGACCCCTTGTGACCAGGTCAGCGCAGGACTGTTGACCTCACTTTATGGACGAAGACACGAAGACTCAAAGCAATTGAGTCTCCAGTGTCACGCTGCAAAAAAATGATGGAGCCAGAACTTGAACCCCAAACTTGTAGTCCTCTATTTTCACTTTCCCAAGAAGCTCTTATGTGGATTTCTGTTTTCACTAAGGAAAAGAATCTTTTCTTTTTAGGACCAGGAGCAAGCAATCTGCTCTGCCATGAGATCACACGACAGATTTACGCCCATGTTCCGCTTTCTCCCTGTCATTCTAAAAGCCGTCTTGCTCAAGAGAAGGGACAGGCGCACCACACGCACAGACAGCAGGCACAGGGCACTGCCTTGCACGCAGTTCTCGACCCCGCACAAATACGGCCCTGCAGGTGCAAATGCCGCGGGACGGGCTGCGTGGGGCTGGCCGGTCTTTGCTGTCGCTGGACGAGCGGCAGCCAGGCTCTCAACAGTCGGGCAGCCTGGCTCTGACAGAGCCCGGTACAAAGGAGAGATTCCTGCCGCCAAGCCCTAACGCGCTGCCGCCTTGCTGTGTGTGACTGTGAGCCCCGCTCCACTCATTAGCTCTGCGAGCCTCAGTTTCCTCGTCCAAGTGATGCTAGCGTCCGCCTTACTGGGTCACGGGGAAAAGGAAACCAATACCTGCCCAGGGCGGGGAACACGCCGAGCAGTCGATCGGCATTAGCCACCTGCCGTGTCATTCAGAGTGAACTGGAATCCTTGCTCCACCCTTTTGTTATTGTGTAGCTTTGCAAATATTTTTCTGAGCCTCAGTTTCCAATTTGTATCCGCTTCCTACCGCTGTCGAGGTGCCATGTAGGTTCTAAAGAAGTTTTGTGACTTGTTAAGCATCAGGACACTGGTCCCATAAAAATTACTGAGCAACATTTGATGGGGAAGAGACAGAGAAGACATGGCTGCCGCTGGGTGACACACGGAGCCACTGCACGGGGGACACTTGCTGAGACCTTTCTCTGTCGCCTGCCTGACGCTCTTCCACAGCCGTCTCAGGCTCCGACACTGGCTCCTTCCTGTCCTGGCCACTGCTAAGTGTTGGACTCTCACAAGCGTCAGTCCTTGGGCTTCTCACGGCTGTCGCCTCCCAGGTGGTCTTATCTAGCCTCACGGATCTAACACCGGGGGTCTTCTGACTGTCTCCGCGTCTGCGCCTACAGCTGGCCCCCTGTCTTCAGAGGGTGTGGTGCCGCCACAGGAGGCTGGGGAATGGCACCGGCGCAGCTGTCCCGACAGACGACAGGAACACATCTGCTTTCAAAACCCGAGTTCTCCGGCTTGATACGGCCAGTCTGAGGAAGTGACATCGTCTTTCTTTGAGTAGCCCTGTGACGGCTCTCATGCATTCTGAGGTCCTCTGTTTGTGGAAAAAAGGAATTATTTTCCTGTCAAATCTCTGTAGGCAGGGTTATTTTTAGCCTTTTCTTGAAGCATATTTCTAGCAACCCTAAGAAAAGGGGAAGTTCAAACAGAAAAAAAAAAAGAGAGAGAGAGAGAGATGACATTTTTTCCCCTGAGGGGCCAACTTCCCTGAGAAATTTAATGAGAGTGGGAACTAAAGGGAATGTATTTCATCTACACATGAAATCGCCACTCTCTGAAATAAAAAATGATTTTAAAAAAGGAAACAAAAAATAATAATAAACCAAACATAGGATGAATAAAGAACAAACGAGCAAATTCACATTTTTTAAGACAAACTTAATGGAAATTCCCAATAATCCAGATGATTTTGGCCATCTGTACTTACAGAAGCATTTAGGATTAGTACTGGCCTCTTGGTGACAGGGGAAATCTTTTGAGGATCAGAAACAGAAGGGAGGCATTTACACAAATCACAGGTATAATGTGTCACTGACCCAGAACTTATATTTTAATAACAACAGAGTCACACTGTAGTGCTCATCTCATCATAAGGATCTCTGGATATAAAGTCCACTGACATAGGAAGAAAAGGAATTCACTTATTCCCTTGAAAGATACAGGGGTAGGTAGATTTCTAAAAATGGTTCCCCAAGATCCCATCCTAATCCCTGAGGCTGTTCGTGCCATGAGGTATCAGGGCTGTCCATACCACACATTCCGTGGCAAAAGGAACTTTGCAGATATAATTAAGGTTACTAATCAGTCGCCCTCAAGATGGGGTGTTATGCTGGATTTCCTAGGTAAACTGAATCTGGTTACATAAAACTTTTCAAAGCAGAGGGTTTTCTCCAGCTGGAGGCAGAAGGAGAAGTCAGAGAGATTCCAAGTCCTGGAAGGGGTGGAAGGACCATTGCTGGTCCAGACGCCACATGACCAGCAACGTGGGAGGCCTCTGGAGGCCGAGAGCAGCCCCCATGTGACAATCAGCAAGGACAGAGGTCTCAGGTCTAGGACACAAAGCCTGTGTTCTGGAAACAACCTAACCAAGACTTTTTTTTTTTTTTTTTAACCTAACCAGGTTTTGAAGCAGGTTCTTTCCCAGCCCAGACGAACACTTTGGCCTTTTCAGACCCTAAGCAGAGAGCCCAGCTGAGCCTGCCTGAGCTCTAATTTACAGGACCGTGAGATAAAAAACGTGCATGCTTTTAAGCTGCTCAATGTGTGGTCATTTGTTGTGAAACAATGGAAAACTAACAAATTTAGAGAGTAAAGTGAAGCAAGAAGAGACTTTGCAGGATTGGGTGCTTCCTCAGTCCTGGTCTACTTCTGTATTCAGCATGAGCTTGCTATATGGTAGCATGAGATTTTTTTTAAATGACCGTTTTCCCTCTCGTCTATTCCCACCCAAGGTGTGCACAGAGAGCCCAAGTTCTGAGATACGCCTTCGACTCCAGGTTGCCCCTTCTCCCCCTTTACTCAGCTCCTTCCTCCACAGCCCGTCCCCACCGCTCTCAAGTCTGGAAGCTGCCCTGCGCCTGCCCCACAGCGGAGACTCCCCACCCCGGCTGGACTCCCCCTAACGTGCCTCACACTTCAGATCTGCCCAGTCTGGAGCAAGTGCTGAGTTCCTGTGGCCACTCCGTCCCGGCACCAGAGGAACGAGTCCGTGCTGGGTCTTAGCACTTGGCACGTCTCGGGCTGCCTCCAGGCACAGCTTCAGTTCTTTCTATCGCTAGCACTCCCAGCATCTTCTAGCTAGCAAGACGATGTCCATTTCACACTTAGCCCCATCCCTCCACTGCCTCCGCCTTTTTCTTTTCATCCTTTAAAACCTGAAAAAGCTAGAGAGCAGGAAGAAGAGAAAGGCCGAGAGATTACATGCGATGGTAGAAAAGGGGAACTGGCCACATGGAGATGTTATGGTTTGGGCCTCATGTTAGAGATGCGCTTTCCCCCTCTCAGAAACAAAGAGACACAGACAAGAGTCTGGGTGTGATAAACATACACAAGGTCACAAAACTCACAGAGGCCCTGTTATGTGCAGAAGAGAGAGCAACCTTCGAAAGTTGGTGAAAAGAAATCCCTCCCCAGAGGCCCCACCCTTGACCCTTAGGGTCAACACATGCATTTTGGAGGGACACAGGCATTTAACCACAGCAGACGGGCCTTGCAGGAACTTTAAAGAGAAGCTTTCATGCCACTGTCCTGCTTTCCAGCTGCTTTGCCAACAGGGGCAACGATGGATATAAATTAGAGAACTATGTGGGTGACATATTGGGCTTTTTTTAAAACAAAATGTCAGCAAGATAGAATTCTAAGAAAAGTGAGCACAAACAGATCTCAGTGGCCTAAGGACAGTCCATCTGAGCTTACGTGTTCAGCCCTCCCTGTCATCTGTCATGGTGATGGTATCTCGCTTCTTTTAACCGGGAGCGGATTCAATAGGTGACGACTTGGCTAAGTGACCTGTTTCTTACTCTAGGAAGCTTCTGGTTCCTCCCCTCATAAATTTGGGCGATGCTACAGAGACCTCATGCAGACAAGCAATTTGAACTATACTTACCCAGAGAGAAAGATCCGGATGACTGCATAAAATATGTCTGGATCTACATAATCTGGAGAAGCAATCAAAATGTGAACTTTACTACAGGCGAAAGGGGGAAAAAAAAAAAAAGCAATTGGTTTCATGCGCAGGGCCCTGCCGCTCCCCCGGGGGCTGGCTCCTCTCCCTGATCCGCACGGAGGCCTGGAATGGGAGCAGCAGCAGCGGAGGGGGATGGAATGTTCTCCTCTGCGGCCCTCCCTGGCGTGCACGGGATGCTTAAACTCTTCCATGTGCCGCCCTTTTCTATCTGCGGTGCTTCCCCTCTGCGTACTTGATAACAACAACAGAAAAGATATCAAGGCCCTCCCTACAAATTTGATATTTTAAACAGATGATCACCGAGAGAACGTGGGAATGGAGAGCAGAAAAGCGGAATCTCCTCTCCCGACATTCCCTTCCCCACAGCCGCCGGAGCAGGTCGGGGTGGTCAGCCGAGGGCTGCCAGGCCAGGGCGGGTGGGGGCCATGCAGCTCCACGGTTGGCTGCATTCGTGAGTGCCTGGGAGTGTTTCTGAGGCCGTGCCAACGCCGGGAGATCGTCGATTCCACTAGCTTTGTCAGCTTATGTGTACGAGGAAGCGTGTCCTCTTACTTGTACCAGATTTCTTTTCATCAGCTTTTGAAGGCTGCCCTCTCTTCTTCCCATAACGGGGCCTCCGTGAATTTTGTGACCTGGTGTATGTTTGCCACGCCCAGATTCCTGTCCCTGTCTCTTTGTTTCTGAGAGGGAGAAAACATCCTTAATATAAAGGCTGAATAATAACATCTCCAGGCCGGGCGCAGCGGCTCACGCCTGTAATCCCAGCACTCTGGGAGGCCGAGGAGGGAGGATCGCTTGAGCTCAGGAGTTACAGACCAGCCTGAGCAAGAGCAAGGACACCGCCTCTACTAAAAATAGAAAAAAATCAGCCGGGCATAGTGGCGCATGCCTGTAGTCCCAGCTACTCGGGAGGCTGAGGCAGGAGGATTGCTTGAGCCCAGGAGTCTGAGGTTGCTGTGAGCTAGGCTGACGCCATGGCACTGTAGCCAGGGTGACAGAGTGAGATTCTGTCTCAAAAACAACAACAAAAAAAAAAATATATATATATATAACAACATCTCCACATGGTCCGTTTTCCTTTTCTGCTGCCACAGGTCTTCTCCGGTCCTTTCTCTCCTTCCTGCTCTCAGGTTTGCCCCACTGGTCCAGGTGACTTGTCCTCCTCCAGCCTCGAGGCTTCCACATACCCCTCGGTGGTGTCACGCTGTCTCTGCTCAGATGTGACAAAGGCTGTCTGCGGGGTTTTTTCTGGGCCTTTACTTCTGGGTTTTTCCCACGTGCTGCTTTGATCCCACCAAAACTGCTGTGGAGCTGCAGCTCTGTGCTGAAGCAGTAATAACTAGCAATCACTTAGTATCTTACCCAACTTAAACACGCTGAAGTAGGAAAAGCCAAATAATCGTTTCAACACGTGTAAAATATTCTTGACATAAAATATTTTCAATAGATGTAAAAAATTTTGTTCATGATTAAAATAAGCAAACAGGAAACTTCAGCTGATTAGGAACAGGAGGGAGTGTTCTTAAACTGACGCGAGGAACCCACGGGAAGCCTATGGTACGTGTCGTACTTAATGGCGAAATATTGAAAATAGTGTTTTCAATGTGAAACTAAACAAGGGTCAGCACTTCCACTCATTATTGTGTTAGAGGTCCTAGCCAGGAGAATAAGAAAAAAAAAATATTTTGAAAAGCAATAAGAGGCTAGGCGTGGTGGCTCAGGCCTATAATCCTAGCACTCTGGGAGCCCAAGGTGGGAGGATTGCTTGAGTTAGGGGTTCGAGACCAACCTGAGCAAGAGCGAGACCCTGTCTCTACTAAAAATAAAAAAAAATTAGCCAAACAACCAAAACTAGAAAAAAAAAAAAAATAGGTGGGCATGGTGGCTCGTGCCTGTAGCTCTAGCTACATGAGTGTACACGCACATACACACAATGAGGAAATAGTTAACTCACCCAGAATCAGGGAAATGTAAATTAAAATCACGATGAAACACTTACAGACACTGGGATAACGACTGGGTGTTAGCTAGTAAAAGGAAACGTGTACCTACGTTCCACTGACCACTTCAGCTCCTTAACATCTGTCCTAGAGAAATGCTTACACAGGTACACCATCAGCAGTGGCTCTGCTTTTAATAGCGAGACCAACAAAAACCCAAAACAAACAGAAATAAGCAGGAGAATGAATAAACTGCAGTCTATGTATACAAAAAGATGCTACTTAGCAATGAAACGTACTACATCTATGCAACCAATCTGGATGATCCTTAGTGAAATAGGTAAGTTGCAGGAAGAAACATACATTTTAATTCTTTTTATACAAGTTTCAAAAGCATAAAAAACAAATATACTATAATAACATAATTTTAGGAATTCTTTCTTTCTTTTCTTTTTTTTTTAGACAGAGTCTCGCTTTGTTGCTCAGGCTAGAGTGAGTGCCGTGGCGTCAGCCTAGCTCACAGCAACCTCAAACTCCTGGGCTTAAGCAATCCTTCTGCCTTAGCCTCCCGAGTAGCTGGGACTACAGGCACGTGCCACCATGCCCGGGTAATTTTATATATATATATATATTAGTTGGCCAATTAATTTCTTTCTCTTTATAGTAGAGACGGGGTCTCGCTCTTGCTCAGGCTGGTTTCGAACTCCTGACCTCGAGCAATCCGCCCGCCTCGGCCTCCCAGAGTGCTAGGATTACAGGCGTGAGCCACCGCGCCCGGCCTCTTTTTTTTTTTTTTTTTTTGAGACAGAGTCTCACTTTGTTGCCCAGGCTAGAGTGAGTGCCGTGGCATCAGCCTAGCTCACAGCAACCTCAGACTCCTGGGCTCAAGCAATCCTCCTGCCTTAGCCTCCCGAGTAGCTGGGACTACAGGCATGCGCCACCATGCCCGGCTAAGTTTTTGTATATATATATTTTAGTTGGTTGATTAATTTCTTTCTATTTTTGGTAGAGATGGGGTCTCGCTCTTGCTCAGGCTGGTTGCGAACTCCTGACCTCGAGCGATCTGCCCGCCTCAGCCTCCCAGAGTGCTGGGATTATAGGCGTGAGCCACCGCGCCCGGCCTAGGAATACTTTCTTAAATAGTGAAAGTACACAAAAGCGAAAGAGGAAATATGTGGGGGGCGACTCTGAGCACTGTTCCGAGAATTCCAGGAAGAAACTTCCTCCCCGGCCACCGTGGGGCAGGTGAGGGCTGAAGACCACGTGAGACTCTTGCTTTCGATTATTCACTGTGCACATTTCGGCTAAGAAGGATGGTTACTAAAAGCCAGTGACACTGTCCCACAGGGGACACAGTGTGATTAAAAGTCCTCTTTTTCTTTCCATGTGGCTTGCTAGTGACGGGGGAGAAATGGCATCATGGATTAAGGTTTCTGCCCAGCCGGCTGCACCGGCCCGCGTCCGTCTGCGCCTGGCTGGATGTCTTCCTGTTGTATGCGGTTCCGGTCTCTGCTCCCCAGGCTGCAGTGCAGAGGTGTGATCATAGCCCGCTGTAGCCTTGGACTCCTGGGCTCCAGCGATCTCCCTGCCTCAGCCTCTTAACCACTTGGGGACCGCACTTGCCGGCCGCGACACCTCGCTCACAGCCGGCGCTCCCGGTCCGCACGGCGGTCTGCACTGCGCGTTGACCACGCGTCCGTCTTGCTCTTGCGTGATGAGGAAAGCTCGAAAGCGCTGAGAGCTCGTTTCACTTGACAGGCAGCTTTCCTTGTCATGTAAATCAGAACAGGTGACATAGACATGTATGTTTTCATTATGTTATTTTTAACTGTTCACCATTTTATTTTGATAAATGAAAAATTAGAAAAGTCATATCGCGGCTGTTGGCTAAAGTCACTGTGCGCGTCCATCTGTGGCTGTCGGCTACAGTCCACGCTGGTCCCAAAGTGGTTAAGCAGCGGGGACTACGGGCGCACACCACCCCCGACCCGCGGCTTCATTTCCACTTTTAAAGCCCTGTATTTTTATTGGATGTCCCATCCTCACCTAAAAGTTAATAGGTCTTTAAAAAAAAATTCTCGCTTTTTATTTTAAAGAAATTATTTAAAGGAGTAAGACTAGGTAATACGTGTGTTTAGTACGTTTTTTACAATTTACAAAGGTACAACATAATGAAAACTCTGCTTTCCTGCCGTTCCTGCTCTCAAAGGCCACTAACCCTCACCAGAAGCAACCCACTGTCGTGGGGCATCTTCTGCGGAATATTTTTACGTAGGATATTCTTGGTTTGCTCATTAGACAAGACCTCCAAAGCTTATATTTGATGATTCTTCTCAACTTCTTGAGGAAGGATAAAGAAAGTAACATTTCTACAACTATCAAGACATTTTGAGTCATAATCTTCACACAAATTGTCCCTAAGATACCTACCGGGATTACGTTTACTTGCTCTTTCACTAAACCCCAACAACTTGGGATCTCTTGTCGGCATTGACCGGTGTTTTAAATCTGAGAACATTATTGCAAAATGTGACAAGTACCAAAGCAAATTCGGCACCCTTCCCACGTTCCCTATCTACTTTGAGACAGACCAAACAAGCAGAGCGAGATTCCATTACCAACCGACAGGTCTCTGCCAAAGCCGCCATGATCCTCTTCGCTCCTTCAAGCCCTCCTCTGCCTCTGAGCATTCACCCCTGCTCCGTCTCTTCCCTTGATGCGCCTTGTTCCTCTGTTCCCTTCACTGCTCCAGTCCCTCCCCTCCCCCGGGCATGGTGGCGGAGCTGGCATGTGTCCCTGGCTGAGACCCGCCTTCCCGAGGAGGAAGCAGCTCAGCTCGGGCTGAGATCTGGAGCAGGGCCGGGAGTCAGCCGGGCACGGGCTGAGTGGGAGGGAGTGTCTGAAGCAGGGGAAACAGCAGGCCTTGAAGTAAAGAAATAAGATTCCTTTCAGGAACTGAAAGCTAGTACCAGAAAGAGGGAAGGAAACATGGTTTCAAATGAAACTAATGCTGGCTCTGGCAGAACAGGTTTTCGCCTTGTCTCCAGAGTAAGGAACAAACCAGTGCTGCTCGGCAGAAATACCACGTGACTCGCACATGTCATTGCTGTGGTTTGGGCATTCGTCTCCTCTAAACCTCCCGCTGAAGTTGGATCCCCGTGTTGGAGGTGAGGCCCAGTGGGAGGCAGTGGGATCCCCACGCATAGATCAATGTTCTCCCAGCGGTGAGTGCGGGTGAGTGCGGTACTTCCGAGGGAGAGCTGGTTGTTACCCAGAGCCTGGCACTCTCCTCCCTCTCTCCTGCCCTTCTCCCAGGGGTGGGAGCAGCCTGAGCCCCGCTGGGTGCAGTCGCTCCATCTTGAACTTTCCAGCCATTGGAATCACAAGCCAAATAACCCTTTTTCTTTATACATTACTCAGTCTCAGGTATTCTGTGACTGTAACACAAACAAAGACAGTAATTTTAAATTTTCTAGAGTAACATTTTTTTTTTTTGAGACAGAGTCTCACTTTGTTGCCCAGGCTAGAGTGAGTGCCGTGGCGTCAGCCTCGCTCACAGCAACCTCAGACTCCTGGGCTCAAGCAATCCTCCTGCCTCAGCCTCCTGAGTAGCCGGGACTACAGGCATGTGCCACCATGCCCGGCTAATTTTTTCTCTATATATTAGTTGGCCAATTAATTTCTTTCTATTTATAGTAGAGACGGGGTCTTTTTGCTCAGGCTGGTTTCGAACTCCTGACCTCGAGCAATCTGCCCACCTCGGCCTCCTAGAGTGCTGGGATGACAGGCGTGAGCCACCTCGCCTGACCTTAGAGTAACATTTCAAAAAGAAAAAAAAATCAATTAATATTAATATCAATACTATATGTAATTTAACCCCAAATATCCAAAATATTAACCTTTCCATGTGCAATTACGCAAAAATTATTAATGAGATTTTTTTCTGTACTGCCTTTGAAATCCTGCGAGTATACTTACACACCTCTGTCTGGCACTTACAGTGCATTTTAATTTGGATGCTAAGTTTTCAACATTTAAGTGAAATATATTCTTTCCGATAATAAAGGTATATTTAACAAGACAACTATTTTACACTGATTCAGTTTTTAAATTTCAATTTAAATGAATTAAAAATAAGCGCAATCTTGAAAAGATGGATGGTTCCCCAGACACACGGGCCTGATTTCGGCAGCCACATGCGGGCAGTGGCAGGACAGACGCGGGAGAGTTTTAGAAGTGACGCAGCCTCATTCGCCCTTTGAAGAGTTCGTCCTGTGGGGAACGGAGGGAACCAGGCAGAAAGAGCCCGAGGGCCGGTGGCACTCGGGAGGCGACTGTCGCAGAGTCTGGGCCAGCCATGACGGCAGCCAGGCCCCGAGGCCGTGACTGCGGGGACAGAGAAAGGAACAGACGCAGACCATATGCAAGAAACAAAGTCTGTGGTGACGAGTCGCAAAACATTAGCTTTTGCCACGGAGGAAGAACACAGCCCGCTCGGGGACGGGTTCAGCAGCAGACTGGAAGCTGCTGAAGAGAAAAATGGATGAATTAGATCAGAGGAATCAATCGAGAACGGGACAGAGCAAGAAGGTCGTTCTCCTCACCGAAAGTCCCCGCAGGAGGGAAGAAGAGAACGAGCTCAGGTTGTGAAGACGTAATGGCTGAGAACTTCCTGGCGGCGGCGACAAGTGACATCCATTCGAGAAGCGCAAGGAAACCTGAGCGTAGCAAACCGAGCGACACGGAAAGGTAGACAGACACAGGGAACTCTCACGAGCAGTCAGGGAAGAAGATAAAATGGCAGCTAAGGTCTCAACAGTGACGATGGAAACCAGAAGATACTGTGCGACGCATTCAGTATCTAAAAGAATGTAAGTGATAGCAAAGATGCCCTTCAGGAATTGAAGTGAAATAGGGACATTTCTCGATGGGAGAGTTTACCACCCTAGTCGATCCCTGGAGACGATCCTAAGCGATGCCCTGAAGGAGTCCCAGAAGCAGTGAAGACAAACTTGAGACAGTCAACGTGGGCGGGAGGGGAGGTGCGCGCTGGAATCGGGTCCCTGCACGGCGACGCTTTCTCTAAGCCACTTTCTGCCCAGCCAAACGCAGATGGGAGACAGGAGCCGACCAGGGCCGCACCGGCTGGGCGGTGACAGGTCCTCACCCAGGAATTTCTGCAGACTCTCCTGGAGGGAGTCGCAGTGGTACAGACCCTCAAGGTGATGCTGAGAACCGTGTGAATGATCATGAAGACAAAAACGGTCCCCAGGAAGGGTTCAGAGAAGGAGATATATTAGCACTTAGCAAAAGTGGCTAAGATAACGAAAAGTGTCACACCTCAAAGGGAAAACATTGCAAAAGACGCCAAAGATGGCGTTGGAGCGTGTGCGAGTTCATCTGCTCTGTGTGGTCCGAAGCATGTGGACAATGAGGGCCAGGAAACAGTGGGCAGCGGGCGTGTTCTCTTTGCCACGCCCACCTCGGGCTCCGACACTTATGGGGAACCTCTGAAATTACAGCTTCAGAAATTCGGAGAGGCCAGGAAAGTGGAGAAGGGAATTGATGGTGCAGGCACAGCTACAGATGGGCCCGGTGACCAGTTTGCAGAGGAGGCCTTTACTAGGCAGTGGGCAGCTGGCGCGGTGACCTCAGATGGCCAACAGCACGATGCTGTGGTTTGCATGACATTGTATCGACAGGCCCCTGGTGTTCCACACATGCTGTCTTCATGATCGGAAGGAATGACGGCAGGTGTGTGTAGAGAAGGAAGAGTCCGTATGACTCCGGAACATACACACACATACACATACACACCTACACAGCTGCAACCTCTGAGGTGTTAATTCTGACTTGAGAATCTCTTTCGTGATCGATTTTTTTTAAAAAATTTGGATTTTAAAGGTATTAAAATACTTTTGTTTTGTACTGGAATGCGTTGCTCTGTATGCACTGTGTATTGCAATTTATAACTGCCAGGGATTTGTAGTTCCTTATTTTCATATTGGATCATGTTACTTTTATAATTCAAGTAAGCAGCTGAGTTAATTCATGATGCTTGCTCTTTTCATAGAATACAAAGGCAGAGTTCGTTTGGAATGCAAGTCGCCTTTATAATAAATTTGAGTTTGTCTTGGTTTTTTACATGCACGATAACCCAGCTAGATTTTTAGCATTTGCTATATTTATCCACATTAATTTTTGGTAAAACTTTAATAGCACGAGTAGCACCATTTTTTAAATAAAAACATATTTGAATAAGTATGAATGCAGAAGCAAATATCGTCTGCTCTATTAAACTCAGTGCCCATTAATGGTGTTTATACTATTCATTGTGCCTGTTACTGTTGTTTTAGTTACTGGAGCTTTTCAGACTAGATTGTTTTTGAGTTAGGTGATTATGACTGTGGGAATTCATCCAAGTTAGATGTGGGCCTAGTGTGCTTGGAAGGGTGCTCTTTTCAGCTGGTCTATGACTTTTTTGAAAGGACATCTTCAAGTATTACAGTATCTTCTTTGAGAAGAGGAATGTTACAGTCCGATGGTAAATGTCTCATTCTACCTTTTTAATTGAAATATCCAGTTTCCTATTATATTAATACTATGGGACGCAGGAAACATCAGACATTCTTGTATGTACCCACCTTTTGCACGGGTGAGAGAATGAAACAGAGAGCAGAGTGGGTGCTGTGGGTGGGGTGAAGAAGCTGCTGCCAACTCCTACCATACTGTGACAATAAGCTAAACTTAGGACATGTAGCTTTGTACAATTTAGCAGTGTGTACTTGGGTTCTTTATTAAAATGAAGGCTTGCGTTTTCTCACGTCTTAGATGAGAACAAGCAACAAGGCAACAAGCAAGACCCCCATCTCTACAAAAATTATCTAAAAATAAAAAAGTTATTTGAGCTGAGCACGGTGGTGTGCACCTGTAGCCCCAGCTACTCGGGAGGCTGAGGCAGGAGGATTGCTTGAGGCAGAAGTTTGAGGCCAGCCTGGGCAACGCAGCGAGACTTGTCTCTAAAAGTAATTAAGTAAGTAAAAGTAAGGCAAATAAAAAGAAGATTTGTATTTTCTCATCTCTTCTTTTTGGTATTAAGTTTTTTGTTTGTTTTATGTTTTAATGTCAAAAATCGCTATTGTATGGTGTGGCTGAAAAGAAGTCTGAGTGAATGTCATCTTTGAAGGACACTCAAATTCACAAGGCCATCGCCCAGAGACAGGCTGACAGAAACATTTACTTTGCCAGAAGGAGCCTTTGGGGGCACATTCGGGCTAATCTGAGTTTAGTAACTCCCTCACTGCCTACCCCTCGTTAAAAAATAATCTTCATTATAGAAAATTCAAATAGGAAGAAATGAGTGGACAGTTAAGCAAATATATGTATTTTTTATCAAAATGGGTGCATATTGTGCTGCTGTTCTTTTATTTATTTCAAAATGTGTATGGGGGCACGAACATTTAGGTTACACATACTGCATTTGCAGCGCCCTGGGCTCATGCTGTTCTGTAAGCTGCTTTGTTCACTTAGCAATATATCATGGACATCTTTTCTAGGCTAAAAACAACTTTAAAAAGAAACTTTAACCTGATTTTATTATCATAGGGAATTAAATAGAGAAGAATTCCATTCTTAATTACTTTCTAATTGAGTTTAGACAAAATAACCCCACAAGCTAAGATGGAAAATTCCTTCCACAAAATGCAGAGAACTCATCAGGAAGAACAGCAGCAGCAGTTCACAGTACAGTTCAGCTCCAATCTACTCGTAAGAAACCTGATTTAAACACATACACTAAATTGTCAGAAGGAAACATTTTGACTCCTCGTGGCTATTAAGAAAAAAAAAATGCTTAAAGCTGCCAGTGAGTCAGGCAGAAGCTGGAAATTCTGTTGATTCAGAAGGAAATAAAGGCAAACATTTCCCTGGCTTTCGGGAGAGAAAAACATCCCTCTGCTTTTCTGTGGAGAAACGAATGCTCAGGGCACACGCGCCGTCCTCACGCACACGCCATGAAATATGTCCGCCCCTCACCCGAACACTCGAGAACCCGAGAACTGCACAGCAAATGCAAGCAGAGGAACGCAGTTCAGCCAAGCTCTGGCGTGGGTCGTCTCGTCACAGAAGACAGCTCGAGACCATAACCAGAGACGGTCACTGGAGACTCTGTGCGATGCTTTAAAACTTGCAGTTTCTAGATTCCGTAATTATTTTTATAACCTTACTTTTGTGGATGCTATCGCTGCACAGAAACGACTGGAAACGCGGTAGTGGGGTAAAACCACCGCGACGTCCTGCTGGTCAGGAGTCTGCACAGGACAGAGGGCAGCCGGCTCTCTGCGCGCCAGCGTCTGGGACCCCAGCTGGGGGCCCTGAAAAACAGAAAGTGCCTGGGGGGGGGGCCGAGCTGTCCTGCTGCTGCTGCACTCTGTGAGTGACAAGCACGACACACGCAGGGACAGACCGCACCCCCGGATGCCAGGAGGGCCCAGGCCACGCTGAGGAGGGGTGTGTGGACGGCACAGGGGTGGGGGTGTCGCTGTAGCCACCTTTGGAAAACACCGTCCAATCCATTCATCTCTTTGCCACATCCGTGCATGCGACTAGCAGGGGAAAACATTCAAAACAAATCTTACGTGTGTGGGGAAATTTGCCCGTGGGGGAAACAAGGGACGTGGCCCTGGGGACCTCCTGCAGAGGGTGGTCAGGACAGCAGAGGCGTCGGCGGCCTGGGCTTACAAAGTGACTCTGGAAACGAGCCCCAGGAGAGCCCGTGCGGGTCCCATGCTCCGAGGCAGCGTGCTCTGACCGCAGCGGGCACCGTGGCGTCTCCCACCTTCAGAACTGTCCCCAGAGTGGCGCCTGCCTGCATCCCGAGTCGTCTCGGGACCCCGAGGAGTGAACTCGGAGCTTCTTGGCACAGCGAAAACACAGCTCATCTCTTGTTAGCATGGCAACGCCACAACGCAAACTCGGGGCAGCAGTTTGGCAGGAGCGCCACTGATGTGACGACCGTGAGGGCCCTAGAGTGAAAACTCAGGGCAGCGGAGAAAATGCTAATATAAAATAAACGGGGAAGTTGAATGTGAAAGATACACGACGCCGTGACGCCAGGTGGATTTCTGCTAGTGATGACAAATATATTTACTCTTCCAATGCAAGGTAATAAAGCTCTCAGCACCACCTGGCTCGTTCTCCTCCCATCCTGTTTCCTGTAAACGCTCTCTTTCCCCGAAATCTCGCTCTTTCTTTCAGGGAAGCAGGATTCGGGGAAATGGTACTAGACATTCTGCTTGTCTCCTGTTCACAGATCACACCCCTCTCCCCACGCCCTCCTTAAACACACACCAGCTACATTTTCCAGATTCCTCTGACGTGGAGGTTGAGCCTCCCAGATGCTGGAGACCGAGCACAGTGACCAGGGTCAGATATAACCATCCAGGGAGCACGAGCCTCCCCACTGGCCACACCCGTGCCAACCTCAATACCAAACAGAGACGGGCTCTCTGAAAGCAAATGGTATTTATTCCAGAGCAGGGCACTGCAATGGGACTACGCCTGCATGGTAAACTATGTGTGCATCTGGGGAGGTAAAGGAAGACAAAGGTTTTCAAAGGAAAAATGAGAAGGATGACATCATTTGTTAAGATAATTATCCTTGGCTACAAGGAACAATAACAAAGGCGATGCCAATCCGAGCTTGGACAGGCAGTTGCCAGGCAGACGTCCTTGCAAAAGCATTTGTGTGTGTGTGTGTGTGTGTAAGGTTTTGGTGGCTTTTGTACGAGGTTGTGGTTTTTGCAGAGTCTTTTCTGATAGTTTTTATTATCGGGCATGAGAATCCTCTCTTCATTGCCTTCCCTGGCTTTATTTTTTATTTGTCAGGTCTTTTTCTTCCTTTCTTTTCTTTTTTTTTAAACACAAGTGACTCCATTTTTTTTTTTTTCTTTTTTGGTTCAGTTTGGTTTTGTGAAGTGACTCCATTTTGATTGTGACAACTTTCTCATCCATGACACTTCATGCTTGCACTGGCCACAGAAAAGCAGCACAGGCCATCCAGTAGATCAGGCCTAAGGCCACAGGCAGTCATCTCAGGGGGAGGGAGAAGGAAAAACGGGGCATCAGTGCGTAAAGACAAACTGCATCGTCTTGAGTCTGCCCTGCAGCTGCCTAACTTTGCTGGGCGGAGCACACACCACCAATGTTACTGTGCACCCCAGGCCGCCTTCTAAGCTTCAGGCAGGACCACAAGATGCCACAGAAATACCTGGCCACAGAACCACAGAACACAAAGGACAAAACCAGCACAACAGCTCTGCCAAGGAGCAATGGTTCCCTGAGCAGGTGCAGGGCAAGTGCCTCAAAACCAGGACGGTGCACCGGCGCCATCTGGTGGGCAAACGTGTCATCGCCTGTGCAGCCGGGCACAGCCCTCCCTCCGGGGTCCTGCAGGGGCATCCTACCGTGCATTTGTCCCAAGGTTCTGGTGATGGCCTGAATGGAGAGTCTCAGCTGCTGCAGGGCCTGGAGCAGGGCATCCTGGCTGGGCTGCAAGACGGCATGCGTGGCCTGGACAAGGGCCTGCGGACGAGATTCCGCATTCAGTTCATTAGCTGCATCAAAGCACACAGGGTGGAGCGAGCTGGGGAGGGCACCCCCTGACTGCCCACCCTGGGTCCCCCTGAGGGCAGCCTAGCTAGCCCTAGGATTTTCTACACTTTCCACTGGCTGCTACTTCTGGCACCTCTCTGAACTCTTATTATTTTCCTGGTTTCCTCTCCCTGATTTATCACACATTATGATCACTTCTACTTCTGCATCTCCAACCAGGGCAACCTCGCTCCGAAGCCTGTGCTCCTGAGGTCAGGGCCCCTCTGCCACCAAGCCGCCCTTGTCCCAGGGGGGTCTCTGCACGTGGAAGGCCAGCGTTTGAACCTGTGCCTTCCAGCGACTAGACGCGTGAGCGAGAATGAAAGTGACCCTGGAGTTTCGCTTCTGAGAGTGAAAGAAGGTGCTGGAACAATGATGTCAGGACATAGCAGGCACTCCACATTTGCCCACTGGTGAAGGTGGGGAGGGAAGGCATAAATCTGCCTTAAATGTCCTGAGGCAAGGCACAAACACTCGGCCTGATTACGCTGTCTTCTGTCCTGTATCTGCCTTTCTGGCACCTGTCTGATCCCTGCAGAAATTCAAGTTTACAACCCCTGGGCTAGATCATCTGAACAATGCCTCCCAGCTCTAAATATTTTTCATTTATTTTTCCTTTGAGCCTTTTCATAGAAGTTTTCTCTGCCAGGAATAATACCAACCAACCAACCAACCAACCTCCCTCCCTTCCTCCCTCTCTGTCAGTCTGTCTGTCTGTCTGTCTCTCTCTAATAACAACCAACCAACCAACCTCCCTTTCCCTCTCTCTCTCTTTCTATACGTCACTCTTGTTTTCAGGTCATTTCTCTAGGGAAGCTTTGCCTGACCCTTCAAGTCTGGATTAGGTTTTGGCTGTCTTTTCGTGAAACCGCACACTTTTCCCGCTATTGCCCTATTCTAATCCATTTTCCTCCACTGGCTATTTGAAGGAGGCTCCCCCAGGTGGGCGCTGGAGCGGCTGAGACAGTGTCTGCCTGCCCACGGTGGTTTCCCATTGCCTAGAACAATCAATCCTGCGTGTAGGAGGGACCAACAGTGGATTCGAGTTTTACAGGAATTGAGAAAAAGGAGCCAACACTGCGGGCCAGAACCTAGAACTCCTCTCTCAGACTTGAGCTAAGTAGGACGAGGTCTGTGTCCCTCTGCACTGAGAAACCTACCGCAGGGACAGGGGCTGGGGGCGGAGCAGAGCGCAGACTGATTTCTCACTCGGGAGGCTACAGCGCCGTGCAGTGAGCGGATACCTTGATCCCAGGCACTGCGGCTTTCTCCACCAGGGCAGTCACCAGTACAAAACCACGCAGGCTCTCTCCCCCGGGAAACGAGACGATGATCTCCAAGTTCCTTGGGAAGGAGAGGGTCGCAGCGTGAGAGGTGTGTGGACCCGCGGTGAGCACACACTGCCTGCAGGTGGCCCCCTCGCCCGTCAGATGGCTGCCGGCCGGCCCAGCCCTGAGCACGGTCTCCCCTCCATCAGACAGCCCGGAGCATAGCGTCTGCCTTCAGCAACGTCCAGGCAGGAAAGAGAATAGACCGGTGCAAGCTCATCTTCACCCGACTAGAGGGTGCTCTAAGTCTAGCACTGACGGCCCTGACGGTCCTAGCTCATCCCCCAGTGGACCAGCAGAAACAGGGGCGGGCAGTTTTTACCCGATTCTTCACAGGGCTGCAGGGCCGGTTCTATGGCCATCACGAAAGCCACTGTCTTAGAGCCAGATCGACCCCAGGCAACAGCCAAGTCCATGCTCCCTTCTTACGGGTATGAAGCTACGGCCCAGAAAAGCAAAGCAGCTTGCCCGAAGTCACGTAGCTGGACCAGGTTGGGAATAGTTTAATAACGCAGGCTAGAGCTCTTTCTGATCTGTGATACATATATATATTTAACCACAGGCTGTGGAATAGAGTGGGAACTGCAAGGCTGTCACAGAGACATCATTTTTAAATGACTTGCTGTCGTTTTGCAGAGCCAGTCTACAAAACCTCAAAACTCAACTCCGTAGATCACTTTTGCCTTTAACATTTTAAGCATGAGAAAAGATGAAAAACAACCAAACACCAAAACCAAATAAAACAAACACAAGTCGGGATTTCTCTGGTTCCAGCAGGTGCATCAGCTTGGGAAGTGATGTCTCTATCTTCCACGGCCCCCTCTCTGAGCTATAGCTTTTCTCCCGGACCCCTTTATTTGATGGGTTTGCTTATGGGAGAGGTGATGTCATCTCCAGGGCTACTTTTTCTCTCCTCGGGAAGTGGAGCCTAAGGAGACATCTGGCCCAGCTCTGCCCGTGAGCCCCAGCCCGGGTAATCACAGATATCTCAAAGAGATTCTTCTGTACCTGCAGTTACCACTGCCTGCACGCTGGCCTTTCGTAGAAGTTACAGCGAAATGAGGAATCTTTTCCGACCACTAGACTTCAAAGAGTCACAGAAGTTTGATTAAGTTTTATTTTCTTGTATTGCATTTTATTTGTATTATTATGCACAAATTGGAAAATACAGTAAAGAAAATTAATCCCCTATGCCCTGCGAGGCAGAGGCAACCACTGTTAACTTTCGGACTGTTCATTTCGGGCACATTTTCTTCTAGTATTTTTTCATGCATTTCATTTATTGAATATCATACTGTATACAATCTGGTATGCTTTTCTTTTTGTTTTATTGTAAACTTTCTAAAGTTAGCATGGATTCTAAAGTGAGCAAAAGATTTCTGAGAACTTACCTGATTTCCAGGGGTCTGGTCCAATTTCAGTTATTGGAAATCGCCAAGAGAAAAAGAAAATAAAGGAACAATCAATTTGTAAACCAGATATGCCTTCTAGGGTCACATGGACACAGGCTTGCACACTCATGTGCGATGCACACGCAGACACACAAAATCCCCATGTACTCTGAGTGCCACCGGCTGTGCCTAGACTAGGGCCACTGTATGATAAGAACTGAGTCAAGTCTCAGCTGACATATCGGCCCCAGAATATCTGACCTGTGGCCATTAGATTAACTATTTCACTCCCCTTATGTTTTCGTAATTCCCACAGCCCTCATTTTGGTTCTAGTTATTTTACGCCCATTTATCTCTTAGGTCTTGCCTTAGATCGAGTTCTGCCCCCTCACCAAGGCTTTCGCTGATTTGCAAAGCCTGTGCTTGTTATTTCTCCGAAATCCTAAAGGGCATATTGTTTGAGTCACTCTGACATTTGCACACTGCTTTGTCTTGTTATCTGCCCATTTGGACGGGGCTTTGCTTCTATTTCTTTCATTTCTTCGTAGCACTTAGCTCTGTGCTGGGCATAGCATTCATAAGAGATTGCAAAGGATAATTACCAAGAACATCTGGTGAGACCCGGGAGTGTGTCTGCGTCTCTGGGGCTGCACTCGCCTGCACCCTCACCTCCTAGGGCACCAGCTTTTGTCGTGGCATTTTCGACGTTACCCTCCCAGGACGGCTATTTCCCCCTCCATCTTCCTTTCTTCTCTTCGAATCGTAACTCCAACTTGACCAGACTCATGCACATGCATTTACCATTTATTTTTTCATCCGAATTCTAAGCCAGATTCAGCCTATTTTGTCATTAAAGCAGAACTGGTCAAAGATCACAATTAATAATTATAGAAAGCATGAGTTCCCAGGGCTCAGAAATGTGTAGAGAGATGAGGTGGCCCAATCTCATTTCTTCCAAGGGGCACATAAATTAGTCCGAAAGTCTAAGCTCACTATTAAAATGTTTATTCCTTTAAAACAGATTCCCCATCATCTCCTCTGGCAACCCCGAGGCTTCCCACGACCTTTATGCTAAGGACGTTCTTCCTAAGATCTAGCCTCGATGTCCCCTCATCCAGTCACAAAGAAAGCGCTATCTCTTCCATCTACAGCCTCAAATAAACTTGGCTGTGATGGTAAAGTTCAAACGGAAATTTAACATTTCCTCTCTTCCACCTAATTCTGTTTACCAGATTTCTTAGCTGTTAAAAACTCACATGTTGTGCAGGAGACGATTGGAAGCAAAAACAAAACCCGTGCTGTTTCTTCTATAAACAAATGCCCCTATTCTCAGCCCAACTGACAGAAGATGGATGTGAGCTCAGCGGAATGATGGCTTTATTAACCCAAATTTCAAGCCAGTGCACCTAGAGCACTTGCTCTTCATTCGCCCATAATCACTCATTCATAATCACTCTGTAACAACCACTTGCTGAAGCTCCAGGTTCTCCCTTGACTTCACTGGGAGGCATGTCAGGGAACAAACGACTAGTGGAGAAGAACAAATGTAGTCTGAGGGTGCAGGAGCTCAAAGGTCACACTGAGTGAGAAACTCAGAAGCAAACAAGAAACATGGTCTGGGCCAATGTGTTCAGAGTGTGTTGGGAGGAAACATCTGGGGCCTGTGATTTCCCAACTTGTCTTCAAGCTCACCCCTTCTTTGGCATTACGAAAGCAGACAATAAACACGAACATCCCCAAACATCAAATAGCTGAAAAGGCCTGGGCTTGCTGTGGGAAGAGTTGCCCTGGTCAGACGGCCTGCTACCGAGTGCCAGCCGTTAAAGAGTCAAAGCACCCTCTCCCTTCCTTACCCTGCTGGGTCCCTTTTGGTCCAGTTCGTCAGCACCAAGTCTGCGTGGACCAGGATAGGAGGGAGCCCCAAGTTCCTGGAGACTTCCACAAGAGGAAGGGCAAGATTTCTCGGCAGAACCTTTCAGATATAAATCCAGACAGTCAGCATATCCCAGAAAGAATGTGCCTGAGCAAACGGCCGCGGTGGTCTTTCATTCCGTCAGTCCTGTGGCAGAGAAATGACCTGGAGACCAACTGGAATTGCCCGAGTGACCCGTACCTGTACACCTCCCTCACACACACACACACACACACACACACACACACACACACCTTTCTGTCAACAGCCCAGTGGAAACAGTGTTTACCAGCACACAGTGTGATACATGTGGGAACTGCCAATTGGGCCACACACACACACAGAGACCATAAAATAACCTCTGAGAGCTGCCCGGGCAAAGAAGGGCACCACCAAAACGTGCAAAGGACTGAGGAGATTAGCAGTGGGGGAAATCTCTCTCTAGCTCGCTGGCTAGAGATACACAGACAGACGCAGGGACGCGCGAGAATCGGGGGACCAGGGAGCCCTACAGGAATGAGGACAGACCACCTCAGCCTGCGTGGAAACTGACTCTGTCCCTCACTGTCCAGTAAGCCACCTCAAGAGAGACCTCATTCACCCCCTTTTACCTGAGGAGCACTCTACAGAGCTTTGTCTGCTGTACATCCAGAAAAGCTACCCGGGCCATGGGGGTTTCTATCCGTGCTAAAGGTTACACTAGCCTAGATTCAAAAGAAAAACGCAGGGCATGCCTATGCTCCCATTTTCCATCTGTGTCCACCTCCCCTTACGACAGAAGGCTCTATTAAAGACACTCTGTTTCCACCTTTGTTCTCCCTTAGATTTTTAGACCAATTTGAGATAGAATTATTTCTTAAATAGAAAATCATAAAGAGCCTCGAAGAATTTAGAAATGTGAACCTAAGATCCACTTTCTGCAGAAGGCAGTGGCGAGGCGAGGCACTCACTTAGCTGAAAAGTCAAAGGAGGAACAGAGAGTCACGGATGGTGGGAGGTGGGGGGGGGTCGGGTGCCAGGACGAGGCCGCTTGCCACCTCCCCGTCGCTCCGCATCTCTGCGGGCCAGGGCTGCGCGGGGCCAGCTGGAGGGCGCGCTGCTGGGGCCAGGGCCCCAGCGCAGAGAGCCGCAGGACCGCGAACCTGAATGCCTCCAGGCCCACTTGCCGCTGCCAGTTTCCAGCCAAGCTGCTTGCGTGATCCTGATTGGGTAATTTTTGGATCCCACTGTTTTTGATTGGATGTGAAAGCTTGTTGCTGATTGGATGTTAAAGCTTATAGCTGACTGGACGCTTTTTGAGCCCTGCCAAGGGTATAAAAGCAGGAGGAGAATGGGACAGAAAGGTCAGAATATCGGAAGACGGGAAGACAGCTGTAACACTAGGTGTGCTGAGCCTGCTGTGGAAGAACAAAAGGTTGTTCTCTGATTCTTCATTGGGGGTTCTTTCCCCAGAGCTGTAACGCTAGCCGTACACATTGCTGCAGCAGTAGCAGCGCCAACGAGGAGCCTCACCTCACCAGTGGCCGGGAACTACACGGACACACTGGGAGCTGGAGACGTCCTTCCCCCACCCTACTGCTGGTCTGGGATAACGGTCTGGGGAGCAGATGGCAGGGGGGAACCCACTGGGTTGTGCCTACATGTCAAACTTTCTACCATCAGACACACAAATGCTTAACACGAGACGTCCTGACATACAAAAGTCTGCGGCAGCCCCACACTTTCCTTCTCCCTTGGCCTCGTGTTCACCTGCAAGAGAACAGGTAGAACCCGTCAGGCAGCGCCGTGGGCTTGAGCTGCTGCCCTTAACGGCGGCGGCGCTCTAGGGCGAGGGTGACTGCCCGATTTCCGGGGAAAGTGCACTTATAAAAAAAGGAACAGTAACTTAAAACAGTATAGGGAGTGGAACGTGCAGATTTCACCTCCCAAGGTTGGGGTTCAAACTTGAAAGTTATGCGAAAGGTTCAGAAGAGATTTAGATGCATAATTAGGCAACAGACTAATAATTAGCTAGAGAGAAAGCAGTATTAAAAGATAAAGATTAGTGTTGTAAATCTCCTTGTGTCCCTCTGGGGAAAGAAGGCTGCGTTAGCGAAATCAGAAGATCTGGGCTCTGGTCTCGGCTTTTCCACTAATGAGCTATTTCACCGTGGGCAGGACACTCGACTTTGCTCCTTGGTGGTCTGGGTATAGTGTGGCCCTGTTTACTTGGCAGATTGTGAAAAGCAACCAAGATAACTGATATGTATGCTAGTTTAAAATGCTTTACGGTTTTTTTTTTTAAATGAACTCTCAGAATCTGCCTTCAAATTCAGCTCTTCAAACATTCTTGGAAGAGGGTGTCAGAGAAAAATAGATCCAGAATTCAGATATTAATTAAAGGGAGCCACAACTATCAGTTTAAAGGAAAATTAGCTGCTTAGGGGGAAAAAAAATCATGTGAATGGGCCTTCCACCCTTCCTTCCACGGATGCCCATTGAAAAGACCAAGAAAGGCCAGGCGTGGCGGCTCACGCCTGTCATCCTGGCTCTTTGGGAGGCCGAGGCGGGCAGATTGCTCGAGGTCAGGAGTTCAAAACCAGCCTGAGCAAGAGCGAGACCCCGTCTCTACTATAAATAGAAAGAAATTAACTGGCTAACTAATATATATAGGAAAAATGAGCCGGGCGTGGTGGCGCATGCCTGTAGTCCCAGCTACTCGGGAGGCTGAGGCAGGAGGATCGCTTGAGCCCAGGAGATTGAGGTTGCTGTGAGCGAGGCTGACGCCACGGCACTCACTCTAGCCTGGGCAACAGAGCGAGACCTTGTCTCGAAAAGAAAACAAGAGAAAAGAGCAAGAAAGTCCCCATTTTCCAGGAAAACTGCAGTGCCCAGCAAAGAGCACAGTCCCGGGTGCAGCAGACCCGCCCCAGAACAGGGGACGGGCACGTCTTTGTCCCTCACCTGCTCAGGCCGCGTGTCCCCGTCCTGCCAGACATACCCCATGGCGATGCAGCTGAGGACCAGGTGGGCCAGGCGCCGCGCCCGGTGGCAGGTAAGGAGCTGGCAGTCCAGGAGGGGCATCTGTGCAAGAGAGGTTCAGGGACGTGAGCCGGGCGCATGGGGACGGGGCGCGCACTCTGGGACTTGAGAGGTCCTTGGGGCGTGAGGAAACCAGCTGCGTTTCCAAGCAGCAGCTCAGGGCCTGCACGTCCTACTCATCCAAGGGCCGGGCTCTGCGGGGCAGGAGCGTCCACGGGACGTCGCTGGGGCACCTCAGCCCCGCGGAGCCCGCACCCCGTCGCTCGCGGCTGTGCCATCTGGTGTCGCCGGCAGCCGCTGCCCGGCTGGGGGCTGAGAGTGGGGCCACCGCGGCTCCCGGGGACTTCCCCGCGCGTTTGCGGACTCTGGTCCCGCCCTGCTCGGCGGCTCCCCCCGCACGTGCACCTCGCCCCGCCGCACGTGTCTCCCCACCCCGCCCCCACTGCACGTGCACCCCGCCCCACCACACGTGTCTCCCCACCCCCACTGCACGTGTCCCCCATCCCACCCCCACCACACGTGCACCCCACCCCGCCGCACGTGCACATCGCAGCATGTGTCCCCCGCCCCACCACACGTGCACCCTGCCCCCACCGCACGGGCACCCCGCCCCCACCACACGTGCACACCACCGCACGTGTCTCCCCGCCCCCACTGCACGTATCCCCCGCCCCACCACACACACGTGCACCCCGCCCCCACCACACGTGCACACCGCCACACGTGTCTCCCCGCCCCCACTGCACGTGTCCCCCGCCCCACCACACGTGCACCCCGCCCCCACCGCACGGGCACCCCGCCCCCACCACACGTGCACACTGCTGCACCTGTCTCCCCGCCCCCACTGCACGTGTCCCCCGCCCCCACCGCACGGGCACCCCGCCCCCACCACACGTGCACACTGCTGCACCTGTCTCCCCGCCCCCACTGCACGTGTCCCCCGCCCCACCATACGTGCACCCCGCCCCCACCTCACGGGCACCCCGCCTTGCCACACCTGCACACCGCCGCACATGTCCCCCAGCCCCACTGCACACCCCCGCTGCACACCGCGCAGGCGTCCCTGCCGCACATGCTCCCCGCCCCCCCCCCCCACGAGCGCGGCGAAGGCAGGGACCCGACCAAAGCCCGCCGAGGTAGCCAGGCGGGGCAGGGGCTGCAGCCCTCGCAGGAAGCAGCCAGGTCGCCCACACACCCCCTGCCCGTCTCCTCCTCAGGGTCAGGGCGGGAACTGACGGCAGCGTCGCCGTGACGACGGTGACAGGTGGCATCATCCTTGGAAGGACCCCGTCCCCTCCCCTCCCCCAGCTCTGGGCACGACCTGCCCTTCCCGCCCCCTCCGTCGGCGTGCCCCTCCCCCAGGCCGCAGCGCCAGGAAGGGCGACCGGGTGGCCCGCGTTCTCCACGCGGTCTCGGCCTCCCGCAGGCCCCGAGCGTCCCGACCGCGAGTGCCGGGCGGCTGTGGACTCAGTATCTCCGGGAGCCTCTCACCCGAGAGGGCCGGGGCAGGGGGCCGAAGACGCCTGCACGCACGAGGCTCTGCGTCTGCCCGGTGGAAGACAGGCCGGAGGGGGAGGCCCCGCCAGCCCGCCGCCCCTCCAGTCGGCCTGCACGGCAGAAATGTGCACGCAAGCAGACGCTTCCTTTTAAATTTCCCAGTAGCCACATTAAAGAAAAGTAAGAAAGGAACACGTGAAATTAGGTTTGGTGGTATATTTTAAGTTAATAATATCAAAAATACTGCCGATATATAATCGACATAAAAATACTGAGCTATTCGGCCGCGCGAGGTGGCTCACGCCTGTGATCCTAGCACTCTGGGAGGCCGAGGCGGGCGGATTGCTCGAGATCAGGAGTTTGAAACCAGCCTGAGCAAGAGGGAGACCCCGTCTCTACTATACATAGAAAGAAATTAACTGGCCAACTAATATATATAGGAAAAATGAGCCGGGCATGGTGGCGCATGCCTGTAGTCCCAGCTACTCGGGAGGCTGAGGCAGCAGGATCGCTTGAGCCCAGGAGTTTGAGGTTGCTGTGAGCTAGGCTGACGCCACGACACTCGCTCTAGCCTGGGCAACAGAGTGAGACTCTGTCTCAAAAAAAAAAAAATTGCAAAAAAAAGAAAATAATAAAAATAAAAATATTGAGCTATTTTACAGCCAGTCTTTCAAAGTCCTCAAAATCTGGTCGGTATCTTACGTCTTCATTTGTCCTAGCCGCTTTTCGAGTGCTCAACAGCCTTGGCTCTCTGATCTGGAAAATGTGGGGGGCTGGGACACTGACAATTGCCGCCTCCCTGTTGCTCCGCATCTCTCAGGCCAGCGCTGGGGCCGGCCAAGGCAGAGAGCCACCTGGGGCCCCTGCAAGCCGGAATGCCCCCAGGCCCACATGCCTCTGGCCTCGCTGCTTGCATGATCCTGATTGGGTAGTTTTTGAATCCCACTGTTTTTGATTGGATGTTAAAGCTTGATGTTGATTGGCTGTTAAAGTTTGTAATTGATTGGACGCTTTTTGAGCCCTACCAAGGGTATAAAAGCAGAGGAGAACAAGGAAAGGGGACAGAAGGGTCAGAATATTGGAAGATTCGTAGAGAGCTGCAACACTAGGTGTGCTGAGCCTGCTGGGGAGGAATTAAGACTGTTCTCTGACTCTTTGTGTTGCCGCTCAGTTCTTTTCCTGGTCGAGAGCTGTGACGTTAGTTGTACACATTGCCGGGACACTCGCAGTTCAGCCTCGGGGAAAGGTGTAAGATCAAGGTGAGAACTTCCTCTTGGTTAGAGAGAAACTTCTTGCACCTTTCAGAGTCCCTGGCCTCGCCCCTCCAAGCAAACATACAAATAAAAAATAGCTTAAGGGATTAAAAAGAAAGGAAAAAAACAACAAAACACTTTTATAGAGGAACTTCCCACACGAATTAAGGTGACATGGTTAGGGAGTGAGTCAGACACCTAACGTTTCCCTCAGGTTAGGGCACTCAGCTTGATTTCACATTTTGCTTCATTGTAAGATAGTAAGTACTTTGCGGAAATAGTTCAGCTTCGTTTCATCCTGACATAAAACATTTTTTTCTTTCTGCACCGTGCCACAGTGAGCTGGGTCATTTCCTGATTTTTTAAATATTTGTTGTGACCTCCTCCTTTTATGCTGGCATAAGGAGGCTACACTGAGGACACCTTAGTTAGCTCCAACACAGGAGCAAGAGTTGGCATTTGCACAATTTGGTTTCGATAACTCTTCTTTTCCCGGAATTTTCTTAGCTGAATGACTGTTTCTTTAGTCACACGTTACTTTTGCTTTGCTAGTGTGAACACCATGGCATTTAAAAAGGGCCAGTATTAACCTTTTATATTGGCAGCTAGCCTGGCTTTCTAGAGAATATGAATGGTATCTTTGAAACAATGAAAAGTAATAGAATGTCACTGCAAAAAAATTTCAAATACAAATGCATACTTGTACATATGGAATGCATATGGTGTACATATTTTATAAATAGAAAATGGCTTCTATTAGCCTCAATATCACTTATTAGGTATAATCACCATTAAAAGTTTTGTGTGTCTGCTTCTATCTAAATATCTATAAATTTCAAACAATTATGCAATTATTAAAATATATATTAAATGTAAAATTTGTTAAATTTACATGTATATACATTAAATGGATATAAATATCTACATGTATTTGAATGTATATGCCTTGTCAATGGAAAAGAAGCCACACTCTGTAAAATAATTTTAAAGAGATTTATTCTGAGCCGAATTTGAGGACCATAAGCCACAACCACGATCAAGAATCCTTGAGCAAGTGGACTGGCTGTGGCTGGATTACATGAAGCTTTGTCTAAAGGCTTGGGATGTTTTTTGTTTGTTTTTTGAGACAGAGTCTCACTCTGTTGCCTGGGCTAGAGTGCTGTGGCATCAGCCTAGTTCACAGCAACCTCAATCTCCTGGGCTCAAGCGATCCTCCTGCCTCAGCCTCCCAAGTAGCTGAGGCATGCACCACCATACCCGGATAATTTTTTTCTATATTTTTAGTTGTCCAGCCGATTTCTTTCTATTTTTTTTTAGTAGAGACAGGGTCTCGCTCTTGCTCAGGCTGGTCTGAACTCCTGAGCTCAAATGATCCGCTGGCCTCAGCCTCCCGCAGTGCTAGGATTACCATGCTGGCTTGGGATGTTTTGAGATAGGAGGTCTGTTAATCAGAGACAGGCCACAGGTCATATATTTGTTGTGTAAACTGAGGACCTGCAGGGTTGTCTTACACAGCCTTAGGACTGTTAATAGGTTACAAAGGACACCTCCAAGAAGGGAGGGCGGGGCATGATGAGGCCTGTCTGACCTCCCTCCTCTTGTCAGGCAATTTGGCTTTGGGATGTCCCCTTGGCCAGGAGGGGGCCCATTCAGTCAGCTGGTGGGTGGGAACCTTAAGATTTTATTTTAGTTCACAATATGAATTTAGATGTATACACATTAAATTTATAACAAATATCTAGAAAGATAATTATATATGTTTTATATCATTATATACATAGTGTGTATATATATATACATTAAAGATATATATTTTGTTAAGTTGTTTCAGGTGGGAACCCAAAAAGTGTATATGGGACAGAATGTGGTTAATGCAAAACTTGGGCTTGTAAAACAATAGCTGCAGGAGAGTGGAGAATCTCCAGATGTTGTAAATCTAACAGACAGCTGCAGCCAGTGTTCCTTCCCCCTCCCTCCCCGACAGAGGTGAAGTCTGCCCCTGCCTCTGTCTCCTGAGAAGGCCGGGGTGGAGCTGAAGGATGGGTGTGACTGGGCAGGGTTTTCAGACAACCTAGGAGCCGGTTGTCTGAAAAAGAATTAATTACAAGCAGCTGTGCTGGCTTACTTACCTACCCCCCCCCCCCCCCCCGAGAAACCCTCTATAAAACCCAAGGTTCTCCCTTTTTCTCTCGTGGATGCCTTTTCAGCCCCCACCCACCTGCACCCCAGATGCTCAGAATAAACAGCATTTTGCTACACGTGAGGCTGCGTGTGTCTCTCAGCTCCAGACCTAACATATTTATACTGTGACATGCCTTTCTTTCTTCAGTAAACTACATAGCAAAGATATACATACGGAGAAACAGAGAGACGCACACATATACATTGTCATTTAATAGCTGCATAGTTTTCATTCAATTAACAGATCTATTTATTAATGGGAATTTAGGGGGATTTTTTGTTATTTTTTTCTTTTTTGTCTATTTGGCTATTTACAATGGCTATAATAAACACCCTTGCTTAGTCATCTTTCCCTTTTGAGTATGAATATTTAAAATTTGAATGGATGTTATAAAATTGCTTGCCAGAAAGATTTTACTAATTTGCTCTCCTGCTTTCAACATGTGTTTCTTCCTACACATCTTGAATAACAGCATGCTAAATGTTTTTTAAATGTATTACCAATGTGCTAACCCAAACCAGATATTTCATTGTTTTCATTTACAGTTTTGGTTTATTCTTGAGATGGAGTAGTTTTGCCTGTTTATTATTAATTCATATATCTCTCTGTAACTTAACTATTTATCTTTTTTGCCCATTTTTTCCCACTGATTGTACATCTTATTGATTTGGTAGACTTACTTTTGTATTATGGATCTTAATCTTTGAAATACATATTCTAAATTTTTCCCTTATTTATTGTTTGATTTTTAATAATTTATTTTGAACACTATGTAAATATTATTTATACTTTGGTTAGACACATTGAAAATATGCATTATTAAAGAATTATTTTAATTTAATTTTTTTTTTTTTGAGATAGAATCTCACTCTGTCACCCAGGCTAGAGTGCCGTGGTGTCAGCCTAGCTCACAGCAACCTCAAACTCCTGGGCTCTAGTGATCCTCCTGCCTCAGCCTCTCAAGTATTAATAACTGGGACTACAGGTGTTTGCCACTACACCTGGCTAAGTTTTCCTATTTTTAGTGGAGATGGGGCCTCGCTCTTGCCCAGGGCTCAGGCTGGTCTCAAACTCCTGAGCTCAAGAGATCCTCCCGCCTCAGCCTCCCAGAGTGCCAGGATTACAGGTGTGAGCCACAGTGCCTGGCCTGGAGAATTATTATTAATACTTTTTCGCAAATGATTTTTTAAAATATAGATCACATTTTATTCCTCAACCAATTTGTTCTGAATTGGAAATGATTTAGGGGACATGAGCACATAATTATTTGTTCCTTATGACAAGGGTATTAAAGACTCATAAATTAGCATAAATAAGGCTGAACTAAAATCAGCAATAGTAATTTGTGAATTACTAAAAATAGAAGTAAATTAATTGGCCAAGTAAAAATATAGAAAACATTAGCCGGGCATGGTGGTACATGCCTGTAGTCCCAGCTACTCGGGAGGCTGAGGCAGGAGGATTGCTTGAGCCCAGGAGTTTGAGGTTGCTGTGAGCTAGACTAACGCCACTGCATTCTTGCCTAGGGAACAGAGTGAGATTCTATCTCAAAAAAAAAAAAAAAGTATTTTTGTGAATTTATATCACACATATATAAATTAAATACATATATAAATTAAATATATCTATAGCTTAAAGAATATACATAAACACATGAATCCATCAGCTTAAGAAATAGAAACAGATCAAAAGCTTTGGAGTCCTCTTTGTGTCTCTCATAGGTGGTATTACCCTGCCTGCCCCTCAAATAGCACCTATTTGAATCTGGGCATGATGGCTCATGCCTGTAATCCCAGCACTCTGGGAGGCCAAGGTAGGAGGATCACTTGAACCCAGGAGTTCAAGATCAGCCTGAGCAACATAGTGAGACCCTGTCTCTACAAAAAATACAAAACTGAGCCTGGCGTGGTGGCACATGCCTGTAGTCCCAATTGCTCAGAAGAATGAGGCAGAAGGATCACTAGAACCCAGGAGTTTGAGATTGCAGTGAGGTATAATCATGCCATTGCACTCTAGCTGGGCAACAGAGAGAGACCCTGTCTCAAAAAATAATAATAATATAGGCCGGGCATGGTGGCTCACACCTGTAATCCTAGCACTCTGGGAGGCCGAGGCGGGCGGATTGCTCGAGGTCAGGAGTTCGAACCAGCCTGAGTGAGACCCATCTCTACTATAAATAGAAAGAAATTAATTGGCCAACTAATATATATATACAAAAAATTAGCCGGGCATGGTGGTGCATGCTTGTAGTCCCAGCTACTTGGGAGGCTAAGGCAGGAGGATCGCTTGAGCGCAGGAGTTTGAGGTTGCTGTGAGCTAGGCTGACGCCATGGCACTCACTCTAGCCTGGGAAACAAAGTGAGACTCTGTCTCAAAAGAAAAAATAATAATAATAAAAATAATAATATAAAACAAGGGGTGAGTACCTATTTGAATTTTACCTTTATTTCCTTGCTATTTACATATCATTAAAATTCATATATATATGACCACTAAGCAATGTGTTAGTGAATTTAAATGATTTTGAACCTGACACAGCAAAATTATACTGAATACGGCACATTCTGTGATTTGCTTTTCTTAGTCAACACTACACGGCTTTGAGATTCACCCACACCACTGCGCGCAGCGGCAGTTCATTCACGTTAACAGTAGTTTCATGGTTTCATTAGGATAAATGTTAATACTTTTACATCTCCCAGGGTACATACATGCCAAGAAGCTGTAAGATATTTATATACACAAGAATGGAATCCTCAGGGAGTGAAGATGTGTACCTTCAACATCACCAGATAATGACAAGAGAGTTTTTGAAAGAGGTTGCACCCACCACGGTGACTAAGATCCAGGTGCTTCAGATTCCCGCCAATAACCTGGTAATGCCAGACTCTTAAACACTTTGCAGTTGTGTGGTTGTAAAATGTCAGCCCATCATAGTTTCTTCATTTTCTTGATTATTAGTAATAGCACCTTTCATATGTCTATTGGGCACTTATGCTTCCTAGTCCATAAAATGTCGGTTAATGTGTATTGAACCCAGTTTTCCCTTGGTTGTCTTTCTTATTGATTTTCGGGATTCAGCCTAGAAATCTATTTTTTTTTTTTTTTTTTTTTTAGTTGTGACAATATCTTCTCTCGGCTTGTGGCTTAAATTTTCATTTTCTTTTGACCTATTTTGATGAGCAGAGGTTCTATTTTAATGGTATGAAGTTTATCATGCAGATATCCCAATTTTATGTCTTGTTTAAAAATTCTTCCTCAGTCCCAAATACAGAAAGATATTCTCCTAAATTTCCTTCTACCAGGTTTAATTTCTTTTCTTTTTTCATTTAAGTTGTTATCCATCTGTAGAGCTGGAACCCATTCTACTAAGTGAAGTATCTCAAGAATAGAAAAACAAGCACCACATGTGCTCACCAGCAAATTGGTATTAACGGATCAACACCTAAGTGGACATGTAGGAGTAACACTTATCGGGTGTCTGGCAGGCGGGAGCAGGGAAGAGGGGATGGATGTATACAAACATAATGAGTGAGATGTGCAACGTTTGGGGGATGGTCACGCTTGAGGCTTTGACTCGAGGGGGTGGGGGGGCATGGGTAATATACGTAACCTCAACATTTATACCCCCATAATATGCTGAAATTAAAAAAAAAGTTGTTATCCATCTGGAATGATTTTAGTGTTTGTTTGTGTTGAAAGGAATAGACTCAACTTATCATTTTGTGACACGCATGCGATAGGTGTGGACGGTCAGTCATCCGACGCTACTATAGTCCCCACTGATGCACCGTCTCAACTCTGTCATGTATGTAGCTTCCATAAGTACATGGGTCTGGATGTAGGTTCTCTATTGTAGTTTTGGTTCTCTCTGTTTATTGCTGCCCCAATATTGACTGGTCTTAATTTCTATAGTTATAAAGTCATGATAACTGAGAGGGCAAATCTTCTTACCTTGTGGTTATTTATAACAGCATTTGCTTTATAACACAACATATCAAACCAGTACAAATGTGATTTTACTTTCACAACTCTCACACCACCATGTCCTTGTCCCGAGTTTTGTTAAAAAGAAATACGGAGTTTTTGCTCCATCATGTTAACACAGCTTGGTCACAGGAATGTGTGCGCACACACACATACGCACAATGCATGCACAACTTATTTTAGTCATTTGTTTCCTGTTTCACAGTCACATTATCAGTGATTGTTTAGGGATGACCATAAAATTTACCGGTTTCATCGTTTGTCCTTGTATCCTACATACTCAAGTTTCCCTTTTCTGAGTCCTTCATTTTAATTTGTATTCACGTTACTGAAATCATTCCTGAGCAATTGAAAAGTGCTTCTTTTTTTTTTTTTTTTTTTTTTGAGACAGAGTCTCGCTTTGTTGCCCAGGCTAGAGTGAGTGCCGTGGCGTCAGCCTAGCTCACAGCAACCTCAACCTCCTGGGCTCAAGCGATCCTCCTGCCTCAGCCTCCCGAGTAGCTGGGACTACAGGCATGCGCCACCATGCCCGGCTAATTTTTCCTATATATGTAGCCAATTAATTTCTTTCTATTTATTGTAGAGACGGGGTCTCACTCTTGCTCAGGCTGGTTTCGAACTCTTGACCTTGAGCAATCCGCCCGCCTTGGCCTCCCAGAGTGCTGGGATGACAGGCGTGAGCACCTCACCCGGCCTGAAAAGTGCCTCTTACTTCTTGGTTCTTCCTTTCACTCGAACACTTATATACTACGGTAGGGTTATTAATTTACCTAATTATAAAATCATTCTGTCTCAGGGAATCGGGAGGCCCAAGCAGAGGGGGAGAGATGGGGGAGCGGCTGGTTGGTGGAGGAGCAGAACAGGGGGGGCACTCACCAACTAGATCTGCAGTCCATGTGGGCCTGGTTCACGGTGCCCCGAAACAATTACAATAGTAACATCAGAGATCGCTGGTCACAGATCACCGTAACAGATATAGTAACAAAGAAAAGGTTTTGGACGTTGTGAGAACTGCCAGGCATGACGCGGAGACACGAAGGGAGCACGCACAGCTGGACGCTGGCAGCCGAGCGTGGCACGGGCTGGCACGCACCTGCAGTCTGCGCAGTGCGGTGACCGGGCGCGGGGCGGCAAGCCTGCAGGGAGAGCACCCTCAGAAACGCTCCCCTGCGCCCACAGGATCCCAGCTTGCCAGCTAGAGTGCTGCAGTCACGTCACGTTCCTTCCCCTCTAGCCTTACAGATTCCCGTCAGAACGCCATTTTCCAAAGTAACTAGGTCACCTCCATGTCCCCACCCCCCGGCCCTCTTCACCGAGGTCACCTGTAGTCCAGTTAGGGACATTCGCCACAGTCTGCATTCCACCCCGGCATCCCCCAACATGCTGGTCCACTTTTTAAAAATGTACGTACGTGGAAGTCCCTTCTTTGTGACAGACAATTCTGTGGGTTTCACAGTGTGCAGTGTCGTGTCCGCCAGCCCGGGGACCAGAGAGGACAGCTCCCTCACCCGACAAACTCCCCCGGGGAAGCCCCGTGTGGTGAGCTACTTCCTCCTCTCCCGCCTCGGGTAACCCCTGATCTGCTTCCCTCCTTCAGTAATCCCTGATCTGCTTCCTGTGATGTTCTGCCTTCTCCAGAACGTCACAGGAACGGCGTCATGGCATGTGTGGCCTTCTTGGGTCTGGCATCTTTCATTTAGCGAAACGTACTTAAGTTTCATCCATGTGGTCGCACAAACCGATAGCTCATTCATTTTGATCACCTAACCGTATTCCACTATTTTAGGGTGGCTGTAACTCAGTTTGTTTAGTGTATTCATTCCCCTGTTGAGGGGTATCTCGGCTGCTTCAAGGTTTTTGGGGGTTTTTTGGGGATTTTTTTTTTTTTGCGATTGTGAATAAAACTTGTTATTCATACACTGATTGACTATTCAAACCCAGTCGAACCAAAGAGATGACTGGGTTTAGTTTGCAGCCTTCACAGACATTAAAGACAGTCTCTTATTCATCTTTTACAGTGTATGAAACTTGTTATTCGTACACTCAGTTATTCACACACTCAGTTATTCATACACTGATTCCTTTAATAAGTCTGTCTATATTTAATGTATAAGAAACTTTTAAACTGGCTGCACTATTTTGCATTCCCACCAGCAGTGAATGAAAGTCCCTATTACTACACATTCTTTCCTGCATTTGGTATAGCCAGATTTTTTTTTTAATTTTAGCTATTTAAATAGCTATTAATTTATTTTATTTATTTATTTATTTATTTATTTTTGGAGACAGAGTCTCCTTCTGTTGCCAGGGCTAGAGTGCCATGATGTCATCATAGCTCATCATCATCACCTCAACCTCCTGGGCTCAAGCGATCCTCCTGCCTCAGCCTCCCAACTAGGTAGGACTACAGACATGCGCCACCATGCCGGGCTTATTCGTCTATTTTTAGTAGAGAAGGGGGTCTCGCTCTTACTCAGGCTGGTCTCGAACTCCTGAGCTCAAATGATCCGCCGCCCGCCTCTGCCTCCCAGAGTGCTAGGATGACAGGCGTGAGCCACCGCGCCCTCGCCATGTCAGGTATTTTATAAATAATTAGAAGGAGGGATAGAGGCAGAGCGTTCGGTTAGTTTCCTGGGGCTTCCATAACAAATTGCCACAAACTAGGTGATGAAAGCTATTGCCTCACGATGGAGGAAGGTATCAGCAGGGCCAGTTTCTTTGGGAGCCTGCGTGAGAGCCCATCCGTGTCCTCTCCTGGCTTCTGGGGCTTGCTGGCAGCCTCTGGCTCGCCCCTGCACCGCTGTAACTCCGCCTCCGTCTTCCCGCGGTGTTTTCCCCTGTGGTCTGTGTCTCTGTGTCCAAATTTCCCTCCTCTTATAAGGACACCAGTTGTGTTGGATTTAGGGTGCACGCTAATTTATTAGCAGTATGACCTCATCCTAAATTGATCCGCAAGCAGCCTGTTTCCAAATAAGGTCATTCTCACAAGTTCTGCATGCCCATAACTCCTAGGGAGACTCTATTTAACCCACTACCAATGCTTAGGGATTGAATTCAGTGCTGTGCCATGAGGAGCCCCAATTGAAGCAGCTCTTCCTTGTAAGTGTGACAGTTTAATCAAATAAAGCCTGGTCCGGAGGATCAGATAGTTCACCAAGTGGATTCTAATCTGCCTTCCTGCCAACTGTCCCAAACTCCCCATTCTTTCTCTTCTCTACTATTCTTAGATGGGGAAGGAGGACTTGTGAGGGTCGCCTGTTCCTTTGGTTAAGTGCTTGGCATGAGTCCTATAAACTTATTTGTGGATCTAATGCACAACTTGCTTAACATAGTCTAAAAATCCCTAAAGTTTTTTATTCCTTCATGGGTACTTTCCTCTGTTTTCCTGCATTTATGGATTTTTTTTCTTCTTCTTTTTGTGTTTATTTGGTCAGGTCAGTAAAACTTTTTATGCAACAGGCAAAGAGATGACTAGGTTTAGTTGGCCACCTTCACAGACATTAAAGACAGTCTCTTATTCATCTTTTACAGGGTTCTGATCTTGCGCCTGTTTTTAAATGAATTTGTTCCTACAGACATTAAGTATGACTGTGTCAGCAAAGGAAAATTTTAGAAGGTGTAGAACCCTTCTTGTACCTCCCAAATCATGTGGTTCTCCAAACTGAGTACGAGATTAAGACAGATGCAGATAGGAGCAGAGGGAAGTCATGAACATGTGTTCATGGTATTGTAAGGCAAGAACTGTGCAAGGGCCACGTCAAAGGTGATTTCGTCATCACCACAATAGCAACGAGTCCAGAATTTCTCTTGTTTCGTAAATAAGGAAGGGTAATTACAGGATTATGTAACTTTCTCAAGGTTACATAGCTATTACACTAAATAATGAAACCAAGATTTAAGTCCAGGTCGTTCTGAATCAAAATCTGTGTTTTTCCTATACACCTTTTTATTATTCCTTGAGGGGGTAATTTTTTACCTCCTCAAGGAGGTCAGTTTTTCTGGAACCAGAAGTTTCACTATTCCTTAAATATATTTGAGAAAAGTCGCTCATCTGGTCATATAATGTTCATCATATATATAGGTATATGTAAATACATATGTGGTATTTCCAGACTCCTCAATTATCTTTGTAGAACTCATGGCCAATCGTGACTTTGTAACCAGAAACTCTCTGGATTCAGCTGTTCTACCAGACTCATGACAAGCAGGGTAGACCTGCTCAGAGGCAATGACCATGCAATGTGGAATGGGGACCCCAAGAATTTCCACGTCTGCCCTTCCCAGGCTAAAAGTTCTCCATCGGCTTGTTTGAAATTACCACTCAGATTCTTGGTTAATATGTGCCAAGCATGTACTGTCCTGGTTCTGGGAACCTTACGCAAATACGTGTATCATAACAGGAAGGAGACGATCTATTCTTCAGGAAGGCTGAGACAGCTCTGCTGTTGACAAGCTCAATGGCAATGATTACTCTCCCAGTTCAACTGACCCACTTCCACAAGGCTAAGAGAGAAAAGAATGATGAGAAAGGGGCAAGGAGAAGAAGAAGAAGAAAAAGATATACCTTGTTCACATGAGCTCGAAGCTGGTGAGTCTCAATCAAGTGAGGAAGTTTTTTGGCAATTTCCATCCAAGGACTATAATGATCTGGAAGTTCTTTCTGCATGTAAAACAGAAACACGTCCATATTTTAGGCCTCTCTGGGAAGCGGTTTCAGAAAGTGGCTGCTTTCAGATTTCAGCCTTCAGAAGAACTCAAGTCAACTCAGTGCAATGGCACTTGAGGATTCACTATATGCTAGGTCCTGTGCTAGGTGCTGCGGAATTACAGGTGATGAAAACACAGTTTTCGTCTTTAGGAAGTGTGTTGGGGTGAAGAGAAGCCTTCCCCTTCCCTTCCAGAAGGTTTGCTGAAAAATCAACTCACAACAAAGATCAATGAGAGGAAAGGCATACGAAGTTTATCATTACCATGCACACAGGGAGAATCACACAGCGATCACCTGGGATCCCAGCGAGACCCCAATACTTACCCAACCTTGTTTCCGAGGGGAGGGGGGATGGGGAATATGGATAATTCTGATGAGGGGCAATAAATGATCACTGCTGAGAGTGAGAATGAATGCTACCTGGGAGAATAAATGGATGGGGGGAGCAGAGATTGCAAATGATTTTCTTTAGAAGTTCAATGAACCTGAGAGACAGGTATTATTTTGTAAAAGATCAGGCCATTCCAGTTACCTTCTTAGTCTTCTTTCCTGCAATAAATAGGGAGAAAACGGGGAAGGGAAGAGAAGACAACTGTTTTTTTTTTTTATATATATATAAATTATATTAATATTAAAAAATTTTTTCTTCTTTTTTTTCCATCTATGATTGTAAATTAATGGCCGGAAAAAGGACAACTTTTCTTGATGGGCCCCTCTAGTCTTTGTGGAGATGAGAGAAAGTCCCTTCAAGGCCTGTTGCCCTGTAAGGGCTATAAAGTAAAGTAAAATCCTGAGCCCCCTCCCTGACTCAACGGACCTCCTCCCGGCCAAGGGAACCCCAGAAAACTTTAAAACTGAGTTTCATACCATGAAGGGAAGGGAGGTCAGACACATCCTGTTGTACCGCTCCCTTCTGCATGAATGGTTTAGATACAACAATTGACCAGCATTAATGTTAAAACAGAGATCAAAACAGAGTCCTTGAGGCAGTAAGATACACATTGCATGTACTGATTTATGATTTTACCTGCAATTCCTGTCTCCCTAAAATGTGTAAAACCAAACTGAAACCCAGCAGCCTCCAGGCCACTTACTCAAGACTCCTTGGGTCTGGCTCCGGGGGCCATGGCCACACATATTCGATTCAGAAATAAATGTCTTCAAGTCATTTTACAGAGTTGAGGATTTTTCCATTAACAAGACTTTTAAGGCTGGGCGCGGTGGCTCACGCCTGTCATCCTTAGCACTCTGGGAGGCCGAGGCGGGCGGATTGCTCGAGGTCAGGAGTTCAAAATCAGCCTGAGCAAGAGCGAGACCCGGTCTCTACTAAAAATAGAAAGAAATTAATTGACCAACTAAAAATATATACACAAAAAATTAGCCGGGCATGGTGGCGCATGCCTGTAGTCCCAACTACTTGGGAGGCTGAGGCAGAAGGATCACTTGAGCCCAGGAGTCTGAGGTTGCTGTGAGCTAGGCTGACGCCATGGCACTCACTCTAGCCTGGGCAACAAAGTGAGACTCTGTCTAAAAAAAAAAAAAAAAGACTTTTAATTAAAAATATTCTTTATATCAAGGAGTCATATTTTGGGGTGAAAGTTCCTATACTCCTTCAAGCACCTGGTGTAGTAAGGGAGACAGAGATACAGTCAGGGGTACATTTGACTACCAGTGTAGCGTGATATGTCTAATCACTGACGTGCATGTACGTTTAAGAACTTGCAAAGAAGAGGAAGTGGTTAATTCTGTCTGCTGTTAGGGGGAATTCAAGGGAAATATTCATAGAAATATGACAATTGAGCCTAGTTTTGGGGTCCAAATGTGACTTTTTTGGGTGGAAATTTTAAGAAGGGGAGGTAGCAAATGCAGAGGGACAGTGGGCAAGCAGACATGTGTGCCTCTTGGGACTGCACCTGCCTCAGCGATGCCAGAATACGAAGCTCAAGAGAAGGGGTGATGGAAGATCAGGGGTGTAAACTTAGATCAAATGTGCTTTGTGTAGAATATATGAGTTTTCCCTTTATGCGAGTTGGTGACATGGTTTGATTTGAATTTTAGGAAGGTAATTTTGTTTGTGGACTTTAGGATATAAAGTCAGATTACAAAGCCTTTGAAATACTTACGGTTCAAGGGCTAAACTTAGGCAATGACAGTGAATTTGGAAAGGAGAAGGCATGTATTCAAGATATACTTGAGAAATAAAATTGAAATGACGTGGTGATTAAATTTGGGGGGTAGGGGTTTAAGGCAATAAAATCTCTAGCCCCAGTAGCGCTCTTTGCGTGCCCACTCTGGGCCCCGTGGTTTAGCCAAGCAGGACACAGTCTGGATTTTAGTGACCCCCAACTCTAACCCAGGGAATGGCAAACTACATCTATTTTGTGAATTTTTATTGGAACCCAGCCACTCTTATTAGTTGACACACTGTCTATGATTGATCTTGCATTATAGCAGTGGAGTTAGATAGTTGCAACAGAAACCCTATGGTATCCTATGGTATTCAGAGTCTAACGTGCTTACTACCTGGCCCTTCAGAAAGAGCTTGCCAATCCTTGATGTATCTATCCCACGACCTGGGCCTCTTTTTTCCAGTGAACCACCTGCACAGCTAAATGTTGTGTCTCTGGGTTAAGAAGAGGAAGTAAGGATGATTTCCACATTCATGAATTAGGGTGATCATGGGTGGGAGCACAAATTGCAACAGAAATTCAAGTGGAAGTCAGAGAATCACCATAACTATAGTCGATTTATTTCGAAACATATTGAGCTAAAAATGTCTGTGGAATCTAATGGTGCAGCTGTGTACTGAAAAGTCGGACATGCAGCTTAAAGTTCAGGAGAAAAGTCGTATTAGAAATGTACAATTGGACAGCAAAACTGTAGTAAAGTCTATCTCTAGCTTGTGGCTAAAACCACAAGGGTGTCATTTGAAAGAATATGCAAAGTGAAGCGAGAAGAAAGCCTAGATCAGCACGAAAGGGAATATTTCAGGAGGCAAGCAGAACTGAGTCCAGCAATGCGGATCAAAAAGGCGGCTGCAGAAGTTCAATCAGCGGGAACAGGATGACCCTATAGAAGTCAAGACCTCAGAGGATTTCACAGAAGCAGGGAATCATCAGCAGTTCAAATGCATCATTAGGGAGTTCAAGTAAGATTGCCCCCTTTAGAAAACAAAACTAAACTATGAAGTCACTAATATATATATATATTAGTTTATATATTATACATGGCGTAGTTTAATTTAGGTCAAGGTCATGTAAGCAGGGTTCAAATTTTAATGTGTTCCTGAAGTGAAAAAAACCTAGAAAATGTAGTTTACTTCTTTAGGAGAGTGGCCACAAGGCATTAACACAGGGGGAAATTGCATTTGACTGTGATCTTTTAAAATGAGAAACTCGAGCAATTTGCAGTCTGCTGTTGCAAGTGGGAGAAATTGAAGCAAAGGTGAGAGGGGAGTGTGCAATGTAATTCAAGACAGAAGGTCATAGAGGAAGGGAGGGAGGAGACTGGGAGCCCAGATGGAAAGTCTGGCTTTGCAGGGGAGAAGATCTGGAGTGGGAAAGTGTTCACTTTGTGCACCCAATTTCTCAGCACACGGGGGTGAAGATCAGGTTGCAGGACCTGAGGCATAAAAGTAATTATAGAGGGCACGGGGAGCTAGACCTGAACAAATACAAATACTATAGAGGGCACACTAAGAACCCTGAGAAGTTTGAAAACTATAAACATGCAACACCCCCTTCCCAATAAGCAGCTGTTACTGGCCGGGCGCGGTGGCTCACGCCTGTAATCCTAGCACTCTGGAAGGCCAAAGTGGGCAGATTGCTTGAGGTCAGGAGTTCGAAACCAGCCTGAGCAAGAGCGACACCCTGTCTCTACTATAAATACAAAGAAATTAATTGGCCAACTAAGATATATAGAAAAAATTAGCCGGGCATAGTGGCGCGTGCCTGTAGTCCCAGCTACTCGGGAGGCTGAGGCAGGAGGATTGCTTGAGCCCAGGAGATTGAGGTTGCTGTGAGCTAGGCTGACGCCACGGCACTCACTCTAGCCTGGGCAGCAAAGCGAGACTCTGTCTCAATAAATAAATAAATAAGCAGCTGTTACTAACACTGTGCTTCGGCCCGCTCCCCAGGGACAGGCACACGGCCTGAGGCATCTTCGGGGAGCTGCCACCACAGACCATTCCTAAGGAAATTCTTTGCCGGCCTCCCAGAAACAAGGACATGCAGATTACAAATTGGAGTCTTCAGGCTAAGTCTTAGCTCCTAACACCGCTGTGCGTCCAGTTCTACACTCACAAGGTTGACAGGTTTATCTTCCCAGGTGCAGAACAGAGACATCTGCCTCATTCACTCTTCCTTTAATCCCGTCTTCTCCAAACATCCATGTATCACATCTCATATGATATGTGCCTTTCCTGGGCCTCCAAAGAATGTCGCCATCTGCCTCACTGCCCAGCCCTCTCCTCTGTTTCTCCTGCGTGCCTCTGCCCTGAAAGTTTCCAGACCCCGCTTTGGAAAAAACAACCATGGATGCATCTCTGGCCTGTGTTTCTCCCAGGTGTATCCTCGAACTTGGCTTATCAAGCTTCCATTGATTGAGGTCTTGGCCTCAAGTCACTTATTTTGGGGGTCAGCGTAGATCCACCAGCCACACACAAGTCACTCGGTGGAGGCTCCCCCCCCCCGAACCTAAAACAAACCTGGGTCCCGGCTCCTAATGAATTCTTAGCCTGGGTACCCCCAGCACCCTATCCACAATCTCTGACTTCATTTAATCTTCTCCTTCCTGTATCTGACGCTGCATCACTTCAGGACAAATTAGGCACCCCGTGCTGGCTTTCACAACAAATCAGATCGCATCCGATATAATTTTTGTGTTTTTACAATAGATTTGGGTGCTCGCAGGGAGGAAATTGCACCACGCTGACTTCCTCACGTGTTCCTCACACCGCGTCTCCCTCTGCCCCAGCCCCGGGAGAAAACAAGTGTATAAGCGTGGTGGTGCAATTTCCCCAGCAAAACTCAGCTGTAGGTGCAGAAGAAGAAATCTGATAAATAAACTGATACAAGTTTGGGGGTTTGTAGCGTGGTGGCAGAGTGAGACTATTAATGTAGGCACGAAGTCAGAGGGATCTATGGTGAGCTGAGCTGTGAATGGGCAACTTGTTTTATGAACAAAAATTGAATGCAGTTACAGAAATGATGGGGTAGAAAATTCGCAACTAATTCTCTAACAGAAAATCAAGGACGCACAGTCACAGTAGTATTCAGAAGGCCCCTGCAAAATGGGTTTTAAGGAAAGAAACTATAGCCAAGTTATTACCTCTGCTTTTTCCTTCTTTGATGCCTAGACACGGAATCAGATTCCGAGCATTAAATTAAAGCCTCCTGGATCTATGCTTCTTGGCTTGCATGGAAATCCTTAAATGCTTCCTTTTGCATCAAGCCAGGCTGTACTCTATTCTTTAATATCTAATTTTTCTTTTCCTTTAGATTTCTAGAAGAATGCTTTCTTTCCTCCTTTTTTAAACCCTCTCCCTTTCCAAAGATGTTTAACATTTGGACTTCTGTATCACCCCCAATTACAAGAAAACCAGGAGCTTTGAGATCCTCTGGGCTAGCAGCCCCCCAGCCCAGCAGCCTCAGCAGCACCTGAGAACTTGTTAGAAATGCAGATTCCTGGGCCCTGCCCAGTCCTACAGAGTCAGCCACTCTGGAGTGGGGTCAGCAGTATGCACTTTAACATGCCTTCCAGCTAATGTGATGCATCCTGAAGTTGAAAACCAGGCACACAGAGACCACACCTTGCCACTCCCAGCAATTTGGGAGCTAAGGTGGGGGCATCCCTTGAGGCTAGGAGTTCCAGACCAGCCTGGGCAACACAGCAAGATCCCATCTCTACAAAAGTAATTTTTAAAAAATTAGCTGCATGGGGTTTTGTGAGGTCAAGGCACCTGGGAAAATAAGCTTGGAATCAACATCATCAGTGTGAAATTGGACAGACTTCAGTTTTAGGAGCTAGACTTAGACTGCACACCTAAAGCTATGGATTGACATGTTTTTGTTCATAGAGGCCAGCAAAGAATTTCCTTACGAATGGTCTGTGGGGGCAGCACCTCGCAGATGCCTGAGGCCTTGTCCCTGTCCTTGGGGAGCTGGCTGGTGCACACTGTTAGAAACAGCTGTTCATCCCAAGTGCCCATCAATACACGAGCGGATTAATAAAATGTGGTATGTCTTTACCATGGAGTACTACTCAGCTTTAAGAAACAATGGTGATACAGCACCTCTTGTATTTTCCTGGATAGAGCTGGAACCCATTCTACTAAGTGAAGTATCTCAAGAATGGAAAAACAAGCACCACATGTGCTCACCCGCAAATTGGTACTAAGGGGTCAACACCTAAGTGCGCATGTAGGAGTAACAGCTATCGGGTGTTGTGCGGGTGGGAGGGGGAGGGATGGGCATATGCACACATCTTGAGTGCCATGCTCATCATCTGGGGGATGGACGCGCTTGAAGCTCTGACTCCGGGGGGGAAGAAAGGCAACACACGTAACCTAAACATTTGTATCTGAGGGCGGTTGACATGAAGGAACACCAGCCCACTTGACGCTCGTCATCAAACTGAGGGAGCAGTGCCTGGCTGTGCCCGCTGCTCCCGAGCAGAGGCGCTGACCGATTCCGCAGTCTGCGGCTGGGGCGGGCTGGCACGGGTCCCTCCCTGTTTGTGGCACAGCCTGGGGGAGATCCTGACAAACCCGGCCTCTTCCCAGAAAGGAAGAGGAATAACATTTTCACGCAAATGAAAGAAAAATTAAAACTGAAACAGAAAAAAAAACAAACTTCCTTTTGAGGGTTCCGGGGAATATGGCCAGAACAGAGCAGAACCAGTCCGTCAGGGGCTTTTTTATATGAGCCGAAGACGGGAAATTTCTTCTAAGGGGCCAGGATGTCGTGGTAACTTGACGCTGTTATTGTTTCTCGCCCCGTCCCTACGTTGCTAAAAAGGGAACAGCAAAGAGAACTCCACCATCGCAGCCCTGTCTGACATGCTCCTACTCTGTGATACTACTTTTCCTCAGCTCGGATGCATATTCGATCCTCGTAAAACCAAGATGGACTCTCTTGGCCTTTTCTTCCTTGTGAATTAGGCAGGATGGGAAAATTCCCGAATTGGGCTAGACAGCCAGAATGGAGGGTTTTTTTGTTTGTTTGTGTGTGTGTGTGTGTTGAGACAGAGTCTCACTCTGTTGCCCGGGCTACAGTGCAGTGATGTCGTCACGGCTCACTGCAGCAGCCTCCAACTCCTGGGCTCAAGCGATCCTCCTGCCTCAGTTTCCTGAGTAGCTGGGACCACAGGTGCATGCCACCACACCTGGTTAATTTTTCTCTTTCTGGTAGGGCTGGGGTCTCGCTCTTGCTCAGGCTGGTCTGGAACTCCCGAGTTCAAGTGATCCTCCTGCCTCGGCCTCCCACAGCGCTAGGGTTCCAGGCGTGAAGAGTGGCGCTTTTAACGAGCACTGGGCTGAGACCCGGGAGGACTGCCGTCTGGTCCCTGCACGGGATGTATCAAAGTGCTTCCACAGCCACTGTCCACAGCAGTAGTGGAGGCGGCACCAGGTCCCCAAGCAACAAATGTGAAGACGGGGTGGGGGGATGGGGGGTGTCTGGTGCTCCTGATTGACTCAAGGTCACAAGGGCTAGTAAATGCAAATTAGGGGGATTGACACAATCTGGCTTTCCCAGGACTTTCCCTGTGTAGCACTGAACGTCTTGCACCTCAGGACTCCCTTCAGTGCCTGGCAGCCGGGGACACGTAGTCACCCCACTGAAGCTGTCAGAGAACACAGTCCAGGACTCTGGACCACAAGCCTACTCCACACAACACCCCTTGGTGGTGACTTCCATGCCCAAGTGACTTGCAGACTTGCGACTTGGCTCAAGGCCAACAGCTCTCTACAGAGAACTTTGAAAGCAGCAGATAGTTGTTATTGCCATTGATCTCTCTCCAGTAACACTTAGAAGTAAATAAGTGGCAGAGCAGGTATTCAATAAAAGCTCATTGGACTCTAGACCATTGTTCCGTCATCATTAAATGGAAAATTAGGAGGGTGGAGGGAAGGCAGGGAGTTTGTTCTGCTATCAGAGCAAACTGCACCATCAGTTCCCGAGGCTGCTAACCGTGTGGTCTTGGCCCTTGTTTAGGATGTGATAGAAAAATAGGCTAAGAGTCTTCAGTATTAGCTCTGCTTTTGCCACTAATAATGACTTTGGGCAAGTGGCCCAAATGTAAAAAGAGGGAACTGGGACCAGAGGGTTGTAAAAACAAACGCTTAGGGTTTTAGTTGTCTAGGCCTTGGGCTACATTCAATGAGAAAACTGTTGAAAAGGCCCGGCTAATGAACCAGATTTGCATTCCAGGTTAATCCCTAAGTAGAGTTAAGAAAGAGGTACTGCTTATCAGTTCCTTCCTCTTCTCAGAAATTCTTCCCACCACCCTTGAAAGCACCTAAGATCCTTCATGTTCTCTTTTTCGCTCCCAGGAGAAAGTCAAGTTGGCTAATTTACACCAAAATGTCAGAGGTAGTTTGTGAACAAGCCCTCTTGGAAAACTTTGCATTACAGACATATATGCAATGCAAAGGATAGAATTTGTAATAGATAAATTCCAACTGTTCTCTGTTGGAAGACCTTGTGTCTGGCTAATACCTTACAGTGTGTAGGAGAACAGGCCAGGGAATCGCAGTGCAGCTATTGCTGCGGCTCTTATATTAAGGCATATAATTTGTCTTTATCTAGGCTCATTCTTTTTCTTCATAAATACAGATTTGGTTATAATTTTCCTGGCCTAACTGACAATCTAGTAAAAGAAACTGGCACAAAAACCATTCCATTTATTTACATCCTCTGTTGTAGCTGTCACTTCTTTCTCTCTCTCTTTTTTTTTTTTTTTTTTGGAGACAGAGTCTCACTATCTCACTACATTACCTGGGTTAGAGTGCAGTGGCATCAGCCCAGCTCACAGCAACCTCAAACTCCTGGGCTCAAGCAATCCTCCTGTCTCAGCCTCCCAAGTAGCTGGGACTACAGGCATGCGCCACCATGCCCGGCTAATGTTTTCTAATTTTAGTTGTGTTTGCCTAATTTCTTTCTCTTTATAGTAGAGACGGGATCTGGCTCTTGCTCAGGCTGGTCTCAAACTCCTGAGCTCAAGCGATCCTCCCCCGCCTTGGGCTCCCAGAGTGCTAGTTTTACAGGCGAGAGCCACCCTGCCTGGCCTGTCACTTCTCTTTTATTGGTAATTATAACTCTGCTTTATATGTAGCATCTTCCCCAGGTTAGTAACTTGGTATTAATATTGCACCTCTCTTAACAGTCATGCACATTTACAAAAAAACAACCAAAGCAGCATGTCAAGAAACTTGTTTCTGACCTGGTTCAAGGCTCTTTCCTTACCAGAGGATTTGGAAGAAGAAAGCCATACTCTTCAGAAATGTGGTATCTTTCTAAGGACAACGGCAGTGCTGTCTTCACGTCCTGTCTTGGAGGCGCCGTCATTTTGTCTGCAGTCTCTGCACCAGAGCTGTCGCAGAACAGACAACTGCTCCAAGTGTAGCAAAGACCCTGCTAAGGAAGCCTCAACTCCGTACCTTCTGGTTGCGGCTGGCCGCGGTGCAGAGTCTCAGCCGTGGGGGAGAACCTTGCCCTCAGGGTGAAGTCCGGACTGCCTCGAACTTTCTCTGAGACCAGGCTGAGTAAACAGCTAAAGACTGGCTGGGGGCGGGGGACGGGGGGTGGGGGGAGCAGGGGACAGTGAACTCACACCTGACAGGTACAGTGCACACCCACCGCCTAGGGGATGAGCACCCTCACAACTTACTCAAATGGTACAAAAGCAATTTATGTGACCAAAATGTCCATATCCCCATAAAGGCAGGTGATTAAGACAGACAAAACCAACTCTCTCTCTCTCTCTCTCTCTCACTCACACACACACACACACACACACACACACACCCTCTCCTTTCCTTTCACCCATGTGAAAGAGACCCAGAGAAAATTACGTTCTCTTTCTCTTTAAACCCAAAGAAAAATATGTCCTACTTTGGAAAAGAGGAAGTGAACTACACCTTTGGACATGGCTGATCAAACTCATACCCTGACGGGAATCTGGTCCTTGTTGACTTTGACAACTGGGTCAGAGTTATTCCAAAGGGAGTGAACTATTGTCACTTCAGTGACTGATGATGAGGAGGGTGCGAAGAGGACTCGGAGGGCATATCAGAAGCTCAGAAGTGGCCGGGCGCGGTGGCTCACGTCTGCAATCCTAGCACTCTGGGAGGCCGAGGAGGGAGGATGGCTCAAGGTCAGGAGTTCGAAACTAGCCTGAGCAAGAGCGAGATTTCCCTCTCTACCAAAAAAAAAAAAAAAAATAGAAAGAAATTAATTGGCAACTAATATATATAGAAAAAATTAGCCGGGCATGGTGGCGCATGCCTGTAGTCCCAGCTACTCGGGAGACTGAGGCAGGAGGATCGCTTGAGCCCAGGAGTTTGAGGTTGCTGTGAGCGAGGCTGACACCATGGCACTCTAGCCCGGGCAACAGAGTGAAAATCTGTCTCAAGAAAAAAAACAGAAGAAGCAGCTCAGAAGGGTTTGTGTGTCATTGGAACAAAATAGTCTAAGATTATGATTGTTTGTATTTATTGAGAAATATTTTAATAATTTTTTGAAATCTTTGATCATATTAAAGTAGCAAAGTAGGATATATATTTTTTTAAGTTTAACAAATGAGACAACAGATACCAACAAACTTGACAATAGCCTGAACAGATTGTCAGATCCAACCCTTTGCTTTTTATCAGGCAGACTGAGAGGACCTAGCACTGGCAGGCAATTCTGCTTAGGAAGTGGGTACCACCAGAGTTAACAGACCAGCGGGCCGAGACACTCCCGTGTGAAGAGCCCTGTGAGTGTCACCCTGCTACGCATTAGCAGAGGGAGGGCTTGAGCTAAGGTGTCTCGATCTTCAAGCCGTTGCTCTGCTCACCAGAGCAGGCTGCTGGTCTGTCTGTCAAAGGGGCCCTGACAGTTGGAACCCACGCTGACGTGGAGCCCGGCGTAATAATTCCCCGGTCACGGATCTGCACTGGGGACCATTCTGAAGGCCGCGCCCCTTGCTCAGTGGACCCTGAACCTAGGTCGTAAGGTTGTAAACAAATTTGTTTGGATGCTAATTTATCCATGCACACCTCTCCCTCCTTCCTTTCTGTAAGACACTTAGAAACGCTAAGAGCAGGCGGTGCTGTGTGGCTCACTTACCGGTTCCCCTGGAGGTTTCAGTGTGGAAGGCTCTGTGCCCACAGCATCCTGATTGGCGGCTCATTCGGGGGCTCCTAGCAGCCCTTCCCAGTTGCCCGCTCCCCCCACCTGAAGGCTCTGGCTAGGACTCCGGTACTGTGTTGAATAAGGGTGCTAAGAGCCAGCATCATTGTCTTGTTCCAGTTCTTACAAGAAAATATGACAACTTTCCCCCATTCAGTATGATGTCAGCAGCAGATTTGTCATGCATGGCCTTTATTGATTTCAGGTACATTCCTTCTATACTTAATTTGTGAAGAGTTTTTTCTTAAAGAAGAAAAAAAAAAAACTGTCCACTTCCTTTGAGCCCAATATCCAACCAGTTTTGAAGTTCAGTGTCTTATGCCTCTGACATGCAATTTCTCAAGCTGTGTATGTTTGTGTATGTTTAGCCCCCTCTCGTCCTCCCCTTCACTGTCATGTGAACTAAAGTGCTCACCCCCCACCGGCTGACTGAATGGACCCCCTCGTGGCCAGAGGAATATTCAAGGGCAAAGTTGCCTGCCAGGAGGAGAGAGGTCAGACAGGCCTTTTCATGCCCCCTTCCCTTCTTAGAGACTTCCTTTGTAACCCATTAACAGGCCTAAGGGTATGCAAGACACACCTGCAGGCCCTCAATTTGCAACAGATGGTGGCTTACCTCTGGTAAACAGTTTATGTTAAAACATTCCATGTCTTTAGACAAAGCTTCATGTCTTTAGCCAATTACAATCTAAAGAATCTTTGAACCCACCTATAACCTGTAAGCGCCTGCTTCGAGATGGCCCTCCTTTTTGGGCCAAACCAATGTATGCCTCCCACACACTGATTGATGGCTTTACCCATAACCCTTGTCTCTAAAATGTATAAAAACCCAACTGTAACCCAGCCACAGCGAGTCCACTTGCCCAAGGCCTCTTGGCACTGGCTCCGGGTCATGGTCCTCAAATTTGGCTCAGAATAAATCTCTTTAAAATTATTTTGCGGACTTGGCTTTTACCCGTTGACAGTCAGATGAAAAAATATTTTCACCTGATATGCCAGTCCTATTTTTCCCTCCTATTCCCTCTGCACCATCTCAAGAGTTTACTGTGACACAGTAAAACCACGGAATCGTGAAGTAATTAGAACTGGAAGGGACGTGGGAAACGATGGACGCCCCTGATAGACCACTCAGCCCCGCCAGAGCAGGAATCTCTGTTCCGTCAACCACTAGTGGTGTGGCCTTTTTGATCAAGTGGCTTAGAATCTGAGCCTCCTCTTGCTAAGGGAGACCCCCAGCTGTTACTTGGCTCATCAGGCACCTGAGACGCCCACCCCTCACGGCAGACCCACGTCAGCGTAGTACTAACCTGATTCCTGGCCCACCAACTAGTCTGTTGCCCGGCATCAGCGTAACACTGAACCTACTGCCTGGTGCCTCAACATGGTATTAACCTACTGCCTGACACAGCAACTAACCTACGCCTGGTACCCCACCTCCTCGGACCACCCCAACTTAATAAAAGTAGGAAAAATCGGGTAAATGGGGCTCAGAATTTGGTGGCAAGGCCCCTCTGAGCCCGCCTGCGAAATAAACTTTTTTTTTTTTTTTGAGACAGAGTCTCACTCTGTTGCCCAGGCTAGAGTGAGTGCCGTGGCGTCAGCCTCGCTCACAGCAACCTCAGACTCCTGGGCTCAAGCCATCCTCCTGCCTCAGCCTCCCGAGTAGAGGGGACTACAGGCATGCGCCACCATGCCCGGCTAATTTTTTTCTCTATATGTATTAGTTGGCCAATTAATTTCTTTCTATTTATAGTAGAGACGGAGGTCTCTCTCTCTTGCTCAGGCTGGTTTCGAACTCCTGACCTGGAGCGATCCGCCCGCCTCGGCCTCCCAGAGTGCTAGGATTACAGGCATGAGCCACTGCGCCCTGGCCTGAAATAAACTTTGATTCTCCCAATCTCCGTGAGACTCTCTGTTTGTCCTCCGGACCACCTGCTGTGACACTTGCTGTAATGGTCTTGTTCCCACATCTGCCAGAGATAAGCCATGTTCACCCCAGAGACATTTGTGATGAATGAATGAGAAACACCAATGAAGCACCTAACATATGTCAATGCAAAAAAAAAAAAGCCAAACTCTGTAAAATAATTTTAAAGAGATTTACTTTGAGCCAAATTTGAGGACCATGACCCGGAGCCACGCCCAAGAAGCCTTGAGCAAGTGGACTCACTGTGGCTGGGTTACAGTTGGGTTTTATACATTTCAGGGAGACAGGGGTTACAGGTAAAGTCATCAATCAATACGTGGGAGGCATACATTGGTTTGGCCCCAAAAGGTGGGACATCTCAAAGTGGGGGGCTTACAGGTTACAGGTGGGTTTAAAGATTCTTTGACTTGTAATTGGTTAAAGACATGAAGCTTTGTCTAAAGGCTTGGAATGCTTCAACATAAGGAGCTGTTTATCAGAGATAAGCCACCTGACATCGATTTGTTGTGTCAATTGAGGACCTGCAGGTGTGTCTTGCATGCCCTTAGGCCTGTTAATGACTTACAAAAGATGTCCCCAAGAAGGGAGGGGGGCATGATAAGGCGTGTCTGATCTCCTTCCTTCTGGCAGGCAGTTTAGTTTTAGGATATTCCTTTGGCCACAAGGGGGTCCATTTAGTCAGCTGGTGGCGGGCAGGGAGGAGCCATAACATTTTATTTTAGTTCACACGTGTAACAGTGAAGGTTTATTTTTCTCATGTTGTTTTCTCCTCATTCTGGAAATCCTTCATAGGATGAATTTCTGTACCCTTTCTTATTGTTCTGACTATATCTTTTCTGTCATCGACTCATCTTTCTATTTCAGCCCGGACGTATAGGTATTTGCAGAGTAATTAGAACAATTTCTCTACCTCATGTTCTTGTGTGCTTCCATCTGGTCCTAACCACCAGCTCTACCCCCAGGACCCTGTGTCTGCACATTCTGCCTTGAATGTTCTTGCTCCCCAAGTCCAGACCCAAGTTGCTTGGGGGTCTGTAAATGTCTCAGGTTCTGCCACAGCTGGTTTCCAGAGCCCCTAGCAGCCAATGAAATAAAGTCCAACCTTTCTTGCTCTAGCTGAGGACCGAACTCTTGATCTTTTTCTTTCACTAAAAACTCTTTCCCAAGGAGGCCAGCTGGGTCAGGCTGACAAATGGTAAATTCCCACTAAGCGGCTTTTGTTAACCAAATGAAGCAGTGGTTTACTTCCCAACCTGATTCTGGTATGGCATTAACATCACCTAAAAGAGAAGAAGCCCCTGGCTTAACTCAAGCATCCTAGCAGATGCCTATCATAAATTTAAAGCATCCTAGCAGGCGCCTATTGTAAATTTAAAACGTCCTCCTGTCTGGACCTCCCAGAGTGCTCACACCCTTATCTTAAAGTAAGCATATCCTTTCTGGTCTTCTAGATAAAGTCTAACTGTCTCAGCCAATTGTCAGCCAAAGAATCTCTAAATCCACCTATAACTTGTAAGCCTCCCCCCCCCCTTTGAGATGTCCCACGTTTTGGGGACAAACCAATGTATGCCTCTCATGTATTGATTTGTGACTTTGCCTGTAACCCCTGTCTCTCTGAAAATGTATAAAACTGAACTGTAACCCAGCCACAGCGAGCCCACTTGCCCACGGATTCTTGAGAGTGGCTCCGGGTCATGGTCCTCAAATTTGGCTCAGAATAAACTTCTTTCAAATATTTCAGGGCTTGGAATTTTTTCCATCCACACAGCGTTCAAGCATGCCCATGGTCTGACCCTTGAGCACCTTTCTAGCTATACACAAACCCTCAAAAGTGATTCGCTGCTCCTGAAACAACCAGTGGCCAGTTACCATTGTCTGTTTGTTACCGAAAACTCGGCCACTTGTTCAGGAGGCTGAATACCGAGGACAAGTGGTTTAAGGAGGAAGGAAAGAGAGAGTTTACTTTGCCGGCAATGGAGGAAATACGATAAACCTTCTCAACTCAAAATGCCAAATTTCCTGAACATAGGCGGAAATTTGCAGAGCTTTTAAAGGGAGGGTTCTCAGCTTCAGGCAATACTGTTAACTTCTCTAATGGTCACCTCTCGCCAAGACAAGGCCTGTGAACTCCACCTGGGGGGGCCGGTGCCACCTGGGAGTTTTAACTGGAGACTTAACCTGCCTCAGAGATGAGGCCAGAATGCAGTTCCCAAAAGGAGTGGGGGAAGAGACAGAAAACCTCTTTGCCACGCCCTCTGCTACATCTTTAGGCATAGTATCTCCTCTTCCAAAACATTTTCTTGACTGTCACCACATCTAAACTCCACTTATCTTTATTTTATTTTTATTTTTTTTTTTTTGAGGCAGAGTCTCACTCTGTTGCCCAGGCTAGAGTGAGTGCCGTGGCGTCAGCCTCGCTCACAGCAACCTCAAACTCCTGGGCTCAAGCCATCCTCCTGCCTCAGCCTCCCGAGTAGCTGGGACTACAGGCATGCGCCACCATGCCCGGCTAATTTTTTTCTATATATATTAGTTGGCCAATTAATGTCTTTCTATTTATAGTAGAGACGGGGTCTGGCTCTTGCTCAGGCTGGTTTCGAACTCCTGACCTCGAGCAATCTGCCCGGGTCGGCCTCCCAGAGTCACAATTGAAATTTTTAGAATGCCACTTATGATGTGTTTACTGAAAGCAACATCACATGAGCTTAGTTTCATTTTCCATGTTGACAAAGTCCTAAATCTGGGTGGTGGAGAGCAATCAACACAAACAATACTGGCACAGGGAGAATGTTCCTGCCCAGCACGTTAATCACTTCTTTGTTCTGGAAAGTCCATGGGGACTTTTTAGTCCTTTCCTTGATTAAGTCATTCAGGCATTCGGCATTTTGGTCTACTTCCTTTAGTTTATTTTTTAACTCTCTTCTCTCTTTAACATCTTCCATGACATCTATTTCTCCTCCTTTTATTGCAGTTAAAAATAATAATGATATGGGCTGTGTGCGGTGGCTCACACCTGTAATCCTAGCTCTCTGGGAGGCCGAGGCTGGCGGATTGCTCAAGGGTAGGAGTTCAAAATCAGCCTGAGCAAGAGTGAGACCCCGTCTCTACTATAAAAATCGAAAGAAATTAATTGGCCAAGTAATATGTATAGAAAAAATTAGCCGGGCATGGTGGCGCATGCCTGCAGTCCCAGCTACTCGGGAGGCTGAGGCAGCAGGATCGCTTGAGCCCAGGAGTTTGAGGTTGCTGTGAGCTAGGCTGACGCCACGGCACTCACTCTAGCCTGGGCAACACAGTGAGACTCTGTCTCAAAAAATAATAATAATAATGATAATGAATAATAGTTAAAAATCACTGAATTTTCCTCTGTAAATCCTATGGTGTTAGGGCCTGAGACCACAGGTAGCAAATAACCTGCCATTCGCTTCTGTACCATGCTTGCTTGCTTAGGAGCGTGGAACATTTTCAGTTGACCCTTATCTGACTCTGCACCTGCCATCTCCCCTCTGCTAGTCTGTAGGTTTAGAAAATAAGGGAAAGGGCGGTGGGTGTGTTTCAGCTAAGATTAATGTTGTCCGTAAGCAGGCCGCTTCAGGGGCTTCCCCTCGGCTGAATCTTAGCTGCAGCCGGTGACTCCTACAAAACCCATCTCAAGGCTCCGAACCCCCCCCCATACACTCCATTGTGCTAAAAGAAGATAAAAATGTAAGATTAATGCTTTCTCTCGCTTTTGTAAAAGTGCTTGCTAATTGGATTCTTAGAGTGTGGTTTTTGCCTTTTAAAAGGGGGGCCATTTTTCCTAGGCCATCGCTACTTTTCTGTGCCTGGTGGCAGTAGTCCTGGCCAGCTAATAAGGACTCGCAATTTGACCCAGTTTGGTTTCTAAGGTGGTCTCTTCTTGCACTCCGGACCATAGCAGTAAATGTCTGCCCTGGAGTATTTTTTTTTTTTTATTTCGGCATATTATGGGGATACAGATTTTAAGGTTTCAATAAATGCCCTTTCCCCTCCTCCCCTCTGCCCTGGAGTATTTCTTTCTTTCTTTCTTTTCTTTTTTTTTGAGACAGAGTCTCGCTTTGTTGCCCAGGCTAGAGTGAGTGCCGTGGCGTCAGCCTAGCTCACAGCAACCTCAATCTCCTGGGCTCAAGCGATCCTCCTGCCTCAGCCTCCCGAGTAGCTGGGACTACAGGCATGCGCCACCATGCCCGGCTAATTTGTTTTTGGTATATATATTTTTTTAGTTGGTCGATTAATTTCTTTCTATTTTTAGTAGAGACGGGGTCTCTCTCAGGCTGGTTTTGAATTCCTGACCTCAAGCAATCCTCCCGCCTCGGCCTCCCAGAGTGCCAGGATGACAGGCGTGAGCCACCGAGCCCGGCCTGCCCTGGAGTATTTCATTGATCCCTGACGACAGCCCCGTGAGTTAGGTCCTATTATTCCCATAATTCAGTTGAGGACACTGCAGCTCAGCACAGCTTAGTGAAAGCCCCATGTCACACGTTGTGTAAGTGGCAGAGCAGGACTGGAGGCCAGGAAATGTGACGTAAGGCTCCAGCCACAGAGGCTTCCTGTCTGTGGCTCTTCTCCTTTGTTCCTCTGCAGAGGGTTGTTGCTGGTCATCTCCATAGTTCAGGCCTTCATGTACCCTCTCACTTCGTCCCTCTCCCTGGGTGACCTCATCCACTCAAGTCATCTTCTCCAGGCCCATGCCTCCCAGCATTTTATTTCTGGTCGGATCTTTCCGGGTCTCCAGACCCAAATATCCTCGAATCTGCTAGACATCTTCACCTGACCATTCCAGAGAGGTTTCCCACGAAATATCTCCGCTTGGCAAACACTTGCTAGGTGCCGTCCATTAAGGCAGGGGTAGAGGCCTAACCAAAACCCTCGATCGCTGGCTGAAGGCCTTGAGCAGAAAGCCTACAGCCTCGTGACAGCGAAAGATCCTGGGCTATTAGGACAATGGACACCTTCCAGCTTCTGTTCACTGCTTGCTTGGTAACTGCAAGGCATCATGGGTACATTATGGGATGCAGAGGAGAAAGACAAAGAACACGGAAACCAGAGTCTCTCAGCTAGGACCCAGAACAGGTTGGAGCCTATCAGGGGCAGGATGAAATAAGAATCACTGTGGGGGCGGATGCATGACCAGTGTGTAAACAGCTTAGGTATAAAAGGCTCACTAGCACACAAGGGGAGGTCCCTGCTGAAAGAAGAGGCCACTGCGCTGGCACTCTGGGGGCTGGAACCCTAGCTCCAGCTAGACAATAAAACTCCTGTTGATAATACAGCCTTGGTGACTCTGTCTCTCTGTCCTGCGGCCCTGCGAATCTTAAATATAACAACAGGTCTAAGTTGTACTCATCATCTTTCATAACAAGAACGAAAACCCATCTTCTATTTATTTATTTATTTATTTATTTATTTATTTAGAGACAGAATATCTCCCTGTTGCCTGGATTAGAGTGCCGTGGCGTCAGCCTAGCTCACAGCAACCTCAAACTCCTGGGCTTAAGCGATCATCCTGCCTCAGCCTCCCCAGCAGCTGGGACTACAGGCATGCACCACCATGCCCAGCTAATTTTTTCTTTATATATATTAGTTGGCCAATTAATTTCTTTCTATTTATAGTAGAGATGGGGTCTCGCTCTTGCTCAGGCTGGTTTTGAACTCCTGACCTGGAGCCATCTGCCCGCCTCGGCCTCCCAGAGTGCTAGGATTATAGATGTGAGCCACCGTGCCTGGCCCATACTTTATATTGTTGTTTTTCTTAAAAAGTGCACTAAAAATAGACAAATGCGGCCAGATGTGGTAGCTCACATCCGTAATCCCAGCACTTTGGGAGGCTGAAATGGAAGGATCACTGGAGATCAGGAGTTCAAGATCATTCTGGGTAACTTAGGGAGACCCAGTCTCTACAAAAAATAAGAGATAAATTATCAGGGCATGGTGGTGGGCTTGCCTAGCTACTCGGGAGGCTGAGGCAGGAATATTTCTTGAGCTCAGGAGTTTGAGGTTGCTGTGAGCTATGATCTTGCTGTTGCACTCCAGCCTGGGCAATGAGTGAGAATATCTTTTTAAATATATATACATGTGTGTATATATATATATACACACACACACATATACAGACACACACATATATACAGACACACACATATACACACACACACACATACACAAATGCCATAAGTTTGTAGGCATGTCCTAAAAGCAGTTAGGTTGCTTATCTATGTCAACAGAAAAAAAGCCAAACTGTAAAATAATTTTAAAGAGATTTATTCTGAGCCAAATTTGAGGACCATGACCCGGAGCCACTGCCAAGAGGCCTTGCTTGGGCAAGTGGACTCGATGTGACTGGGTTACAGTTAGGTTTTTATACATTTCAGAGAGATGGGGGTGGAGGGGGAGGGAGTAACAGGTAAAGTCATTAATCAATACGTGGGAGGCATACATTGGTTTGGCTCAAAAAAGTGGGACATCTCAAAGTGGGGGGCTTACAGATTACAGGTGGGTTTAAAGATTCTTTGGCTTGTAATTGGTTAAAGACATGAAGCTTTGTCTAAAGGCTTGGAATGTTTCAACATAAGGAGCTGTTATCAGAGATAAGCCACCTGACATCGATTTGTTGAATAAATTGAGGACCTGCAGGTGTGTCTTGCACACCCTTAGGCCTGTTAATGGGTTATGAAGGAAGTCCCCAAGAAAGGAGGGGGCATGATGAGGCCTGTCTGACCTCCCTGCTCCTGGCAGACAATTTAGTTTTAGGATATTCCTTTGGCCACGAGGGGGTCCATTCAGTCAGCTGATGTGTGTGTGGGGGGGTAAGCCTTAAAATTTTATTTTACTTTGCATCTATTTTACTTTTTGACCATTATATTGTAAGGACTGAAGTTTCCTGGTACTTTGTTCTCTCATTTAAATACAGAAGTTTTGGTATAGATTAAAATTCTCTTTTAGAAAGACTTGCTGAGATAGGAAGTTATATAAAATAGTCATTTCCTTTTTTTATTTTAATAATATATAAAATGGAATTTAATTAGAAATTATCAATAGAAATACAGAGAAACATAATATCAGCAAAAGTAAAAATCTACCAGAAATAATAGAAAGGTTAAAAAAGAAACTCCTCAAGCTGATAAAAGCTCTGTTAAAAACCTACAACAAACATTATATCTAGTCACTTCCTTTCAAGCCAACAAAAGTTATTTATTAAGCATAGATACTTAATTGAAGTGTTAATCATTGAAAGCTAGAATTTGATTTAGAAAACTTTAAAGGCATGAAAGAAAGTGTAATCTCTCTTTGGTATAATTTGGAAATTTTTCATTTTCTCTGTACCTCGTTGTTTCACCTTGTGATGATGTATGACCATCAAAAAATAACCCTACCTGCACGATAAACTGGGAACTGTTCGTGGACTTAGTCACATAGATCCCCGAGTTTGCTGTGTAATCCACACATTTTCCAGAGGAACAGATTTTAAAAGCCTTAATCATTTTAGAAGACAATCCTTTAGACTACTAGAAACGGAGTTAGTCCCAAAGCTGTAGCTATGCAACCATATCCTTTGTTATATAACAATAGACTCATTAAATATGGGTATTTATTGTGGAGAAGCCCTGTTCTAAGAGATAATGTATCTCTCATCAGGAAGTGTGACTCACAGAAGTAGGATGTGATGAGGCCTTAGGGGCACTAATTCGGCCAGATTGTGTTCCCGCGATTGCCAGAGGGCAGGGAGTGCTTCCACTTTCACTTTCCGCTTCTGAAATGATGGATTCCAACGTTGAACAAAGGCAATGACCTTCCTTAGCATGGACCAAATATATTTTTATTTCCTCTTTCAAACTGTTACCTTCACTTTCTCCTTTCACGGTGTAAGATTTCTCAGGTTTTTCAGTCACTTGAATTAAATCTTCTCTTTTGGGTGTTTTTGCTCCATTATAACACCAAATCTCAAAATCAACAACAGGGTAATTTTTCATCAAAATACATCTATGTACAGCAATGATTTTTGTGTACTGATATTATAAGCTAAAAATCTTTGGGAGCATATTCCTATTTCCTCCCGTACTTTTTTTCTGGTAAATTGTTAAACCTATATCTACTGATGTCGGTAGGCTGGTGCGTTCTATCAGCAAGAGAAAACTTCCGTCATTTGGATAGTGGGTAGTAATCATATTTCCATCATGGGATATGAGTTTTTGTTTTTGTTTTTGAAGCAGAGTGTCACTTTGTTACCCAGGCTAGAGGGAGTGCTGTGGCATCAGCCTAGCTCACAGCAACCTCAATCTCCTGGGCTCAAGCAATCCTCCTGCCTCAGCCTCCCGAGTAGCTGGGACTACAGGCATGTGCCACTATGCCCGGCTAATTTTTTTATATATATTTTTGGTTGGTCAATTAATTTCTTTCTATTTTTAGTAGAGATGGGGTCTCGCTCAGGCTGGCTTCGAACTCTTGACCTCGAGCAATCCGCCCGCCTCGGCCTCCCAGAGTGCTAGGATTACTGGCATGAGCCACCGCGCCCGGCCTGTTTTTGTTTTTGAGACAGAGTCTCCCTCTGTCACTCAGGCTAGAGTGCCGTGGCATCAGCCTAGCTGATTGTAACCTCAAACTCCTGGGCTCAAGCTATATTCCTGCCTCAGCCTCCTGAGTAGCTGGGGCTACAGGTGCACACCACGACGCCTGGCTAATTTTTCTGTTTTTAGTAAGGACGGGGTCTCGCTCTTGCTCAAGTTGCTCTCCAACTCCTGAACTCCAGAGATCCTCCCACCTTAGCCTCCCAGAGTGCTAGGGTTACATGCGTGGAGCCACCGCGCCCGGCCGGAAGAACTCTTTAGAAGTTTCATGCACATCTCCTCTGAATGCAGTGTGTTCACCACTGCTTTTGTGATTTTTCAGTCTGGTTGATTTTAACCTGTAAACAGTTAAAAGAGATATAATACTTCATAAGGTACATTTCTGAAAGCCCAGTGGTAGCTTTGCACCTCAGGTTTTGCTTTATTCAGAAAAAAAAACAGCTATTTTACAATCTGCCAACACTACTATATTTAATGTGATCTTGATTGTGTCAGTGTCAAAACGGACTCCCAATAAGTAATGTGCAAAGCATAGGGTTGTCCATGGACCAAACGTTAACTTCAAGTACACATGCACTTTGCAATTTCTAGAGAAATATAATTAGGATTTCCACATAGAGTACAGTGTTTTTTATATGGCATTTGCGATTCAGTTGCAGCCCAAAATTGGTAATCTTGATGTGCATATTGTTCCACAAGAGGTTAGAAAGTGTGAGGTCCTGGTGTGCGGTACCATGATAATGAAGCTAGAACATTCTTGCGATGATCTGGTGTGTGAAGAGTCAACCTGCATTTTCTGGAAAGGTTTCTGTTATGTTCTTTAGATACCTGCTCCTTTCTCATTTCGAATACCAGGTATGCATGATAGCTGTCTTCAAAATAGCTGCAAAGCTCCCAGGTGGAAGGACTTTGCAACCGGCAATGCATATTTACTTCACGTTGGGCTCTGTACCATTAGCGCTTTCTTGTCTATCATTTTGACTAAAACATCCAAACCGGTGTCAATGGACTCAGCTCTGCAGATACCAGCAAATGATGCTTATCGAGCAAATTTCCAACCCCAAAATTCTCTGTCTTCGTCCTGATGCAGGTCACCATATTTCCCGGTACCAGCCTCTGCATCCACTAGGCTGCAGACCCTAAGGCCACAGCACGGTCACCTAACCATCTCCAGGGCACCTTCCAAGGTCAGCACCATGTCACTGAGCTCCGTTTTTTCTTTTTGTTTTGTTTTGTTTTTTGAGACAGAGTCTCGCTTTGTTGTCCAGGCTAGAGTGAGTGCCGTGGCGTCAGCCTAGCTCACAGCAACCTCAAACTCCTGGGCTCAAGCAATCCTACTGCCTCAGCCTCCTGAGTAGCTGGGACTACAGGCATGCACCACCATGCCCAGCTCATTTTTTTCTCTATATGTATTAGTTGTCCAATTAATTTCTTTCTATTTATAGTAGAGACGGGGTCTCGCTCTTGCTCAGGCTGGTTTCGAACTCCTGACCTCGAGCGATCCGCCCGCCTCGGCCTCCCAGAGTGCTGGGATTACAGGCGTGAGCCACCACGCCCGGCCATGAGCTCTGGTTTTGAAAAGGTTGGATCACTTCTCCAAATAGCAGTGACAGGGACAAAAATCGGTCTTCTTACCACTCCACTTCCACTGTCTCTTATTACTACTGTAGCATGATGAAAAGTCATGCATAGAGTCAAGAATTTTGGAGAGCCTCATGCAATCAATTTTCCAATACTTTGATAGTAAAGTTCAAAAGGAGCAGAGTTTCCTTGTGAGAGAACATTTTTTAACGGGGGAGGTTGTATTGTGTAGTGGTTCCAAATATTCTGTAGTTACATTGCCTGGAGTCAATCTTTTCCTTTATCGTGGCTGTGTAGATTTTGTCAGCTACTGAACTACATTGGTGTCAATTTCCTTATAGAAAAAAGTAGCTAATAATAGTACCTATCTCATAATTGTACCTAAAAAGTAGCTAATAATAGTACCTATCTCATTATTGTTATGATGAAGTGGATTAATACATAATATGAAAATTTTAGAATAGTAACAGTCATATGGAAGAATTAAGTATTAACTATCATTATTAATTTATAGTTTGAAAGGGCAGCTGCACCAGAAGATTCCATATATTAGATGACTTTGATGCCTATTTACAGAATCCATATTTTTTATATTTACTTCTTGAATTACAGGAGGCTAGGCCAACATCAAATTTATATATTTACTTGTTTGTTTAATGCTGGAAATTCAAAAGAAAGTTTTTAATTACACTTTAAAGGTTAGAACCCACTTTACCTCCTGTAAGACACTTTCCTCAACTTTCCAAGCAGAACGAATCACTTCCTATTCTGTGTCTCTCCCACACACAATTTTTTTTTATTGGTCTAATAATTTGAAAGGTGATCATCCGAAAGAAGCACAATATGGTATCTCATCTCTGTGAGTTGATTGAGACTAGAGAAAGTGTTTTACTAATTTATAAATATGAAGAAAGAGTGGCTGTGCAGGGTGGGCCAGTCTGTGCGTGTTAATCACGTCCCCTTCCCTGCAGGTGTTCTCCCTGGCGCTGGCCGATTTTTATTATGGGAACTAAGAGGTCAATCTTTGGAGCCAGGCTACCTGGTTTACACCCCAGGTTTGCCTTTCACTCGTTATGTGTTCCTGAGCAAATTTCTTCACCCTTTGGTGTTGTGTCTCAATTTCCTCACCTGTATAATGAGGAGGATAATAATACACACTTCATAGAATTGCTTTGAAGATTCAGTGAGTTAAGGTAGAGGCAGAAAGACCATTTGGAGCAGAAATTGATGGCATGGGCTCGAAATAAACATTTGGTGTATGGATTTGAGTAATCCTTGTGTGGGCCATTGTGTCCAGAGTTGGCAAGAACTTTAGAAACCATCAGAGGAATGTTTACATGGGAAATTTTTGGTGTGTCCGAACTTCAATTTTTTAATTGCTTATTGTCATGGAAAACAATACTGTGAAAATGAGCAAATGCCTATTTATAGCTCATGGTTGACCAGTAACCACTGCAGGATTCTACACTAGCTCTTGTTTAATGAATATGAGGAGTTCAGAGTGAATTGAGCAATGTTTTTCTTAATTCCATGCAAGTCTATATTTAATATATTACAGTAAAAATAGGATTAAATAATACATAAGGAACTTCAATCATTTAATGTGCAAACGTTAATTACTGAAGGCAGGGGCTAAAGAACACTGACTGACTTTTCTGAATCTTCGATATGAAAAAGACACCTATTTTAAGCTATACTCTCTTCACTTACGGAAAACAGCATGCAGAGGTTTCTACATAAATTCGTAGAAGAAAAGTACGAATTTCTGATTTTACTAGGACATGGACTGGGATACCATCATCATCGGTTTCATTCAACTAGGAACCATGTTACTAAGAATTGATGACATCTAGCTCAAACCTTCTCCTGTGACAGGACACACCTTCACCGTGCGGTGGCCCTGTCCCAGCCCTGCAGGAGCGCTCACTGTGACCGGCAGAAAGTCCGGGGCCCGGGCTTCAGAGGCACCAGAGCTTCTTTTAGAAACACATCCAGTGTTTCGTTGTCCCTCACCCAGCCCAGAGATGACTTAATTAGAACGAAATGAGGAGCCTCGGTTTCCATTATTTGGACAGATGGAATAGACTGTGACAACAGCGTCTGCACCCACTGGAGGAGAACTGGAAGCCGGGGCCCAGTGCCTCTCTCGCCTCGTGCTAATTAGGTGCAACCAACCGTGGAAGAGAGAAAGTCCCCAAGTGTAGTCTCCTGAGAGCTGCGGGCCGTGGTCGGCCTTGCAGGCAGGAATACAGAGGGGCAGAAAACACCTTGACCTGGAGCCAGTAAAAGAGCCTAAGCGATTTATTTATGTGCAGTCCAGTAGGACTTTACAGCTTCCTAATGCTCCAGCACTGCGTTCCGTCAGCCTCACAGCAACCTTGTGAACGAGACAGGGCGAGTGTCATTATGCTCATTTTACAGAAATACAAAGTGACTTTCCCAAAGTCACAAAGCTGACAGATAGCGGGACCCATGTCCCGGACCACTGTGACACGCTAAGCTCTATCTAAGAGTGTGATGGTCTTTCTGCTCATCCGTTAAAGGTTATGCACATGTATGTGCACACATGCACATGTATTTGGTGCGTACGAATGCATGCATGTATAATTTTTTCATGGTAAAATTATACATCCTCATTGCAGAAGCATCAAGAGGAAATGTAACAGAAGCGGAAGGGCCTGAAGGAAAAACAAACGGCAAAGAGATTTTCTGTCTCCTTAAACCTTCCCCCACTCTTTTTTGGGAACTGCGTTCTGGCCGCATCCCTGAGGCAGGTTAAGTCTTCGGTTAAAACTCCCAGGTGGAGCCGGGCCGCCATGCGGGCGGTTGGTGGAGTTCGCTGGCTCAGTCTTTGGCGGAGATGGGAAGATTAGAATAGTTAACCTCAGTAACCGCCTGAAGCTGAGCACTCTCTCTTTAAAAGCTCTGTATTTCTGCCTATGTTTGGGAAATTTGGATTTTGAGAGGAGAAGGTCGATCTACCACATTTCCTCTTTTGTCAGCAAAGTAAACTCTTCCCTTCCTCCCGGAATGGTTTGTCCTTGTTCTTCTGATTTGGCCTCGTGGACAAGTGGCCGAGCTTTTGGTAACAGACATAAAGAAGAAATTGTGTCCTATCACGTGAATATTACTACTATCGTATTTCTTAGGCAATCTAGTGAAATTTTGCTGGGAGCAGGAAGATTTCACTTGATTTCATTGTGTGGGTGTATTCGAGAAATAATGCTAACATAGATTTTGCAAGTTTGGCTTTTAGAAGAATATGACATTTCTTTCCTCAAACCTACTTGGGGGCACTCATTTAAATTCCCGTGCTAGGTCTCAAGTCCTCAGAACTGAGGTTTGCATAAATTCAGCATGCTTGCCAATGTCACACCCATGGGATCAATGTGCCTTTTTTTCTCTGTAACATACTTGTTCTCTGGCCGATGACTACCTCAAGGGTCCTGTCAAGTCATCCAAAATTCTTTTCCCCTCTAACCTAGTCTATTTCAAGTAGAGAAAAATGAAAGCAATCAAAAAACTTGTCTTACTTGTAACTAAATTGTTTGATCCTAAAGTTATTTCACCCTTCAGAGCCTTAACTCTTTCATCTTTAAAATGAAGTGTTTGGCTCAGATGATTTTTAAGTTCCTCTCAAGCCCTCACTTTCTAGAATCCCATTATTAAATAAGTCATGTCAGAGTATAAGTGCCCAATAACCCTGACCTCACAGGAGAAACTGTATTTCAAAGGTGGATTTTTTTTTAGACCAGATTAATTTATTCATACATTCATTCTCTTATATATTAATTCAATAGGTATCTGCAAAGTATCTACTCAGAGCTGGGGTACCTGGGTCAGTACACTGTCCCTAGCATATAAGTAAACAGCTAATTGTGAAAAGAATTAACACAGGGAAAGTACAGACTGTATTAGCCCTGCTGCAAGGGTACCCATGTAGAGTATGTCCGTGTGAAGGAATATTTAATTTTAGTTCGAAACAAAGCAAGATTTATTATACTTATATACATTTTTTTATTTATTGGATTTCATCATTATATTCCAAAGACATAATATAGCTTATGATGCTTCTAATATTAATTTTTAGCTTCCTTATATAATTATCTTGTGTTGTTTTCCTACCAGGAATGCACAGATATCAGGGGAAAAAATTGTGTTGAAGTCTTCGATAGTGTGTGACAGAGTATTGCACGTTACCAATGCAGGCGTCTGCCACAGCGAGCAGTGACAGAACACATGCAGGTGTGTTCGCTTTGCTAGAAGGTATCCTTGCTTGGTTTTCACATTAACCTTCCTTCCTTCAAAAGGGATTTCTCCGTTGTGCTTCTCACAGTCTTTAGGAAATTCATGATGTCCGTGCCTCCGGTGCCTTTGTTTTCCAGCCCTGACGGCTCTTCAGGCTTCTCGCTTTCCTTGGGCTGCCGGCGTGCAGGGATCACGATGTACTTGGTGACGATCTGCAAGTGGTAGTTCCGCAGGGAGACCAGGGCTTTCACACACTCGTCATACGCCCCCTGCAGGTGGGCGTCGCCTCTCCGCAGCACAAACTCCCGGACCGACGGGCCCGACTCTATGGAGCGAAGGAAGTCCCGGTGAGCCGGTGGCATGTATGTTCTCATTTCCTGGAGGAACTCAGCAGCGGATTCTAAAGGAACAAGAGAACCGTGAAGGAGCAAGGGAGGCCAAAGCGTTGCCTGATGCAGGGAGAGGGGCAGAGTGAGGTCCCAGTGGGAGGGAGGTCACCAGCCCCTACCTGGCAGGAGTCACCTGGGTTAAGACCATCCTATCTGGTCACGATGGAAACTCAGACTTGGGGGGGGAAGGGGGGAAAGGGCATTTTTTGAAACCTTAAAATTTGTACCCCCATAATATGCTGAAATAAAATAATAAAAAAAAAAAGAAAAAAAAAGACCATCCTATCGGAAGGCTAATGTCTGGCTAATAGTCTTGTTACTATAACAGCAATGGTAATTATTGTAGAGTACTGTTCATTCTGAAAACAGCAGGAGCTAAACTCATCCTTGCATAAGAGAAGACTTCTGTTTGTACTTTCTTTCGCACTTTTCTGCTGCATTTGATCCTTCTAAGAAGCTGGTGGTACAGACAGGGTATATGTAATCTGCACTTGGCGGATCATGACACTAAATCTAAGAGAGTTGAAGGGGTCACTTTAAAAATAAGTGTCTGCATGAAGAAAAGAACATGTTTTCACTCTGCCCAAGGCTTTCCCCTCTGGCTGTTACATACAAGTTTAAGAAAACAGAGAAAAGTAGATACAAGTTCTTCCTGGTGCTTCTCCTGCTCCTCTTTCTAAGTCCCTAGGAGGAGCATAATCGATGTGGCTCATCTTTATTTATTTATTTATTTATTTATTTTTCGAGACAGAGTCTCACTCTGTTGCCCAGGCTAGAGTGAGTGCCGTGGCGTCAGCCTAGCTCACAGCAACCTCAAACTCCTGGGCTCAAGCGATCCTCCTGCCTCAGCCTCCCAAGTAGCTGGGACTACAGGCATGCGCCACCATGCCCGGCTAATTTTTTCTATATATATTGGCTGGCCAATTAATTTCTTTCTGTTTATAGTAGAGACGGGGTCTCGCTCTTGCTCAGGCTGGTTTTGAACTCCTGACCTAGAGCGATCCTCCAGCCTTGGCCTCCCAGAGTGCTAGGATGACAGGCGTGAGCCACCGCGCCCGGCCTGTGGCTCCTCTTTAAACTCTGGTGCAGCCATTGCCCTGGGCTGCTGGGGACACAGACAGGGCAGCTGAAAAAGAGTGGAGCCCAGCATCCCCTTGTCACTGAGGTCCCTGTCATCTCATCTGCGGTGACTTTCTCCTTGTGAAACTGATTGTGCATTGGCAGAACATGTGATATGGGCTTCACCAGGCTTTAAAAGGCATGTTCAAGTCTCCAGGTGGGGAGAGTGACCAGCCCGGGTGTGAGCCTCGGCTCTGCTGCGGTCTCGGTGTCTGGCGGTTAACAGGGGCCAGTCGCTGCTTCTCACTGGGCTTCTGCTTCTCCATCTGTGAACTGGGGTGAGGACAGCCAAGTCCCCCCTTCACTCATTGTCCTTCAGGTAAGTTCAGAGGAGATTCTGATGGGAAGGCGCTTTCTAGACATTCAAACACCATTCTTTTTATTTTTATTTTTAGGGTTTACTTTATTTCTATAATTCTCATTCTATCTCTCCCACCGTCAACTATGAATAAAAAAAAAAAAATAACTCTGGCTCCCTTTACAATGATAGGGACTTAGGTATATAGAACTGAAAGTCATTCTCCCCATTTCAATCATTCTTAGAGAAATTGAGTGATTTGAGACCTTCTTTTCATGGCCTGCTAATTCTTTTTTTATTAATTTTATTTTATCATATTGTGGGGGAGCAGATATTGTTAGGGTTACCTATATTGCCCCTGCCGTTCCTCCCCCCACCCCTGCCTTAGCAAAACATCAGGCGTGTCCTACCCCCAGGTGGTGCACGTCGCACCTATTTTGCGACAGGGACCGGTTTTTGTCAGCTTCGGCTCACCTCCGCCCGTGCTCTGCTGGATGCCCAGCAGGACGTCGAAGCACTGGAAGATGCTGCTTTGGGCGGCACTGCCCCCCGCGAACTTCCTTGGGGTGTCCCAGACCCCCTCATACAGCAGACCCTCTGACAGCTGGGGGTTGCCTTTCCAGCTAAGCCAGGAAAGAAAGAAAAAACATTCTTTGGGTTAATTGCCAGTTTTCAGATACCATATCTTGCACTAGACGTGACCAGAGGGTGATGAGAGAGATCTCGCCATCCTTTCTTCCCACCCCTCCCCCCACTCGTTTTCATGCATGAGAATAATAAGATAATTCTGAGAAGATGTGGCATAAATATTCTAAGAATGCGACCTTATTCTTGCATGAGCACAGACCATTCCACATTTTTTTTTTTTTGAGACAGAGTCTCGCTCTGTTGCCCAGGCTAGAGTGAGTGCCGTGGCGTCAGCCTCGCTCACAGCAACCTCAAACTCCTGGGCTCAAGCGATCCTCCTGCCTCAGCCTCCCGAGTAGCTGGGACTACAGGCATGCGCCACCATGCCCGGCTAATTTTTTCTATATATTTTTAGTTAGCCAATTAATTTCTTTCTATTTATAGTAGAGACGGGGTCTCGCACTTGCTCAGGCTGGTTTCGAACTCCTGATCTGGAGCCATCTGCCCGCCTCGGCCTCCCAGAGAGCTAGGATTACCGGCGTGAGCCACTGCGCCTGGTCCCATTCCACTCTTTCTTAAAACGACTAGTTTTCCTATCTCCCCTCCAGTGCATCTCTGGCCAAGTCACAGAAACAGCCTGTTCGAGAACATACACTGTCGTCTGAACTCAGTGAGTGGTGGGGACCATTAACAGGAATTTGGCGTGTTCTTTCTGTTCACGAGAGCAAACAAATCCAAGCACAAGACTACATACCCAGACAAATATTTGCGAAGAACATTGAAAAACAGTTGTGGGTCCACGTGTTCTGTAAAGAGATAGAACGTGTTTCATTACGCAGAAGCAGAGGCACACGGGGAAACCAAGGCGTGGTGAGTAACGGATGGTGGGTTTCAACACGGATCGCAGGAAAAGGCCTTAGGTCAGTCTGTTCAGAACAAAGCACCTGCAGACAGGTGCCCAATCTCCTGCCCCGTCCCCGAGGAGCCCCGCTCATCACCTGTGTCCCTGATGGGGTCACCTGTGGGGCTTCTGCACGGCTCGTGCTAGGAGCCAGCTGCCCACCTACCCACCTACCAGGCATCAGCCGGGCCGGCTGAACTGTCAGCATTTCCCGAGCACTTTTTCTTTTCTTTCCATTTCCTTCCTTCCTTCCTTCCTTCCTTCCTTCCTTCCTTCCTTCCTTCCTTCCTTCCTTCCTTCCTTCCTTCCTTCCTTCCTTCCTTCCTTCCTTCCCTCCCTCCCTCCCTCCCTCCCTCCCTCCTTCCTCTTTCTTTCTTTCTTTCTTTCTTTCTTTCTTTCTTTCTTTCTTTCTTTCTTTCTTTCTTTCTTTCTTTCTTTCTTTCTTTTCTTCAATATTTATTATATTCTTTCTTTTCTTTTTTTAATTTTTTTTTTTACTTTCCCTTCTCTTATTCCATTCTAAATCTGTAAGGTCTGGATCCCTAGCACTTCTTTATGTGCTTACTGACATAACAGGTAAACTATTTAAATAAAGAAAAAACCTCCCCCCCTCCCAAAAAAATAATATAAAACTGAAACAAAAGTCTCAGCCGCCCTCTGCCTTGTGCATCCAGGAGTCTCCTTCCCTATTTGACTGGGAGGTCCAATGCCACGGGCCAAGGAGCAGTAACTCAAAGCCCAGGGATAAACAGTCACGTTTGTTAAGTCTGTCCAGTGGGCGGATTTCCTTTTGCAAATTGCTACTTATCCATGGTTTGGGTTTTTGTAGTTTTTTAGCTGTTAATTTTGCAGCACTTTTTGAGCTCACTGGCTTTTCTGTATAGTTTCCTAGTTAACGTGTAAAAAAGCAGAATTAGAGAGATCTTACCAAGCAGAAACTATCTTTTCCAGAACTTAAAATCACCTTCCCATTTAGCGAGTTTTTGTATGGGATTTAGTGGGAAGTAAGGAAGCTCCTTAGAGTTAAATAGATTCAGCTTGGAATCTCGGCTGCATTTACTACCTGTGTAATCTTAAGTCATTTGTCTTACCTCTCTGAATTTAGATTTCCTCGTTTGTAAAATGGAGATAATGAAACCTACTATGTAGAAGGTGTAATAATGATTTAGCGAGGTAAAATGCATAGAATAAAAACATATTAAGCGATAGTTGCTTTTTGCTTCCTTTTCCCCAACAATTCTATGCAGACAATCAGAAACATCTGTTAGCCTAGAAGGTTGTATGGCACACAATACTTGCCATGGATTTGGCGAAACACGTCAAGGGCTTTCTTCAGGGAAGAAGCTACATCAAGCAGTGCCTTTTGCAGAGTACCCTCATCCTGGTGTTGCACTGCACTGAATATAATGGGAATTACCTTAAAAAAAAAACAAAGACAAACGCTTAAGATTTCCTAGGACTATTCACTTACATTGAATAAAATTCTCCCAAATCTTAATCCCTAGATTAAATTTGGGATTTTACACTTCTTCTTTCCTGGGCTGAGAACCCTATTTGACTAATTTCCCTGAATTTACATAAACTGGGTTGGTTTATTCACTTAGCATTTAATTAATTTAGAGGTGTTTACATATATATATGTGTGTGTGTGTGTGTGTGTGTATACACACATATTTCTATTTCTTTTTTTTTCCCTTTCTTTTTTCTTTTCTTTTTTTTTTTGTTTTTTTGTTTTTTTGAGATAGAGTCTTGCTCTGTCACCCTAGGTAGAGTGCAGTGGCATCATCATAGCTCACAGCAACCTCAAACTCCTGGGCTCAAGCGATCCTCCTGCCTCAGCCTCCCAAGTAGCTGGGATTACAGGGGTGAGCCACTGCGCCCAGACATCCATTTCTATTTTGAAACCGTTTGAAACCATTTATGCCACTGTGTATTATAAGCCAATGCCAAACTGCATTGAAAATTTTATTTCTTACGGGGGTTTCAAATTTGATTCTAAATATATGGCTCTGAGAGTTTATATTTCAGGTGATACAAAAATATAAAGGAAATATTTCTTTCAATCAGATGATCCCTTACCCCCAATTAAATAATCCCATGCTGTATTTGTTCAGGATAAGGTTAATTCATGCCGGCCGGGCGCGGTGGCTCACGCCTGTAATCCTAGCACTCTGGGAGGCCGTCGCGGGCGGATTGCTCGAGGTCAGGAGTTCGAAACCAGCCTGAGCAAGAGCGAGACCCCGTCTCTACTATAAATAGAAATTAATTGGCCAACTAATATTTATAGAAAAAAAAATTAGCCGGGCATGGTGGCCCATGCCTGTAGTCCCAGCTACTCGGGAGGCTGAGGCAGGAGGATCACTTGAGCCCAGGAGTTGGAGGTTGCTGTGAGCTAGGCTGACGCCATGGCACTCACTCTAGCCTGGGCAACAAAGCGAGACTCTGTCTCAAAAAAAAGAAAAAAAAGAAAAAGAAAAGTGAATAGAACAATAAAAACTTTAAAAGTAGGGGAAAGCTTACAGAATAAATAAGGACACAAAGAAAGAAAATATCTGTGTATAGCCATTGCAGTGTGTTTGTGTTTTAAGTCGTGGTGTTACAAGGGAGTCCAAAAGTTAAAAAAAAAAAAAAAAAGTTGATTCGTGCCTACTTTGGTTCAGTTATTAAGTGATTGCTCTGCTCATGTGAACTGACATATGCATTTTCAAGTGTGCGTGGACCTACTTTGATTGCGGAAGCAGCTGCTATTTCCACCAACAGAGAAACCAGGAAGAATCCTTTACCGCAGTTCCCACCAGGAAACGAGAAAAGAATGTCCATGTTCCTAAGAAAATCCATTGAGGAAGGCAAGAAAGTTCACACAAAATTATGGTACATTTGTAGAATACATTAGAGTTTTCAAGCATTTTTTATTTTATTTTATTTATTTAATTTTTTTTTTTTTTTGAGACAGAGTCTCGCTGTGTTGCCCAGGCTAGAGTGAGTGCCGTGGTGTCAGCCTCGCTCACAGCAACCTCACACTCCTGGGCTCAAGCGATCCTCCTGCCTCAGCCTCCCGAGTAGGTAGGACCACAGGCATGCGCCACCATGCCCGGCTAATTTTTTTCTATATATATTAGTTGGCCAATTAATTTCTTTCTATTTATAGTAGAGACGGGGGTCTCGCTCTTGCTCAGGCTGGTCTCGAACCCCTGACCTCGAGCTATCTGCCCGCCTCGGCCTCCCAGAGTGCTAGGATGACAGGCGTGTGCCACCGCGCCGGCCAAGCATTTTTATTTATCTGATTTTGTTTTAAAAATAATTTTGTGAGAGAAGTATGGCAGGTATTATCGTCTTCATTATCTAGGTGGGAATGCTACTCAGCTAGGTAGGCCCGTTGTCTACGACCATATAATTAATAGTAAACGGGTTAAGCTGAGACTTGACATTTCATTTTAGAACTTGGAACCAGAGTCCCAAAGTAGTTCTGTTTCTATTATCCTGTTAACTTTTCACAGACATACATTATATATTACTATAGACATTAATATATACTCAATGTTTATAGAGATATCTGTGAGGCAGAGTTTTAAGAAGTAGTTGTTTTGTTCAAATAAATATATTCACATTTTTATCTGTGAAGCCAATTCAATTTCTCAGTGGTTTACCTACTTTACGAAACAATTGCCTGGGAAATTAAAATAACTGGTTAGACTCTATTTTACTTTTCTGTTGAAGTTTTGGCATTGGTGCAAACACAGTTGTAGTGTCTGTATATCTGTTAGTTTTGTGGTGGTTAGATTCATGGTTTCTGAAGCCAGACAGTCTTGCAGGTCACTCCCCAGGTGACCTTGAGTAGTAAGAATAAGTCATCTTTCTCTTCCTCAGTGTTCTTATCTGTAAAATGGGGTATCATTTTACAGATGATATCATCTTCAAGTTTAAAAACCTTACAGCTTCCCGTTTATTTTAAGATATTGTTCAGCCTGTAATCCTAGCACTCTGGGATGCTGAGGTGGGTGGATTGCTCAAGGTGGATTGCTCAAGGAGTTCGAAACCAGCCTGAGCAAGAGCGAGACCCCGTCTCTACTATAAATAGAAAGAAATTAACTGGCCAACTAATACATATAGAGAAAATGAGCCGGGCATGGTGGCGCATGCCTGTAGTCCCAGCTACTCGGGAGGCTGAGGCAGGAGGATCGCTTGAGCCCAGGAGTCTGAGGTTGCTGTGAGCTAGGCTGACACCACGGCACTCACTCTAGCCTGGGCCACAAAGTGAGACTCTGTCTCAAAAAAATAAATAAATAAATAAAAAGAAAGAAAAAAAGATTTTTGTCGCTTCAAGGCCTCTCTTGCTGTTTCCTCCAGGAGGAACGCTCCCATCTTCTCCTTCTCTAGCTAGTTCCTATTCACTCTTCGGGACTCAACTCAAATACCTCGCTTCAGGCATTCCCCCTTCACCCTTTTAGTTGGTTTGGGTTCCCAGTGCTCTATCTTCCTACCTCTTCTCTTAGCCGTGTGGCAATTCATGAGAGCTTCACAATCTCCTTTCCTCTCCTGCAGTTTAGCTTCCCTGACGGGCATATGCCAATGATGTTTGCTTTATTAACTTCCCCGTCTCAGCCTACGTCTAGTTTATAGGTCAAAAGTAGTAGTAAGGGTTGGGTCAAAAAGATCAGGTTTATGTACAGCTACTTATTGACACTGGTGGCTTGTTCCAGCCACAGAGATCATTAAGTCATAGATACACAGAGGTTTGTGCCTTTTGTATTTATGCATAGCTATTACATGTAGATGTGCAAATAGTACTTTTGTATACATCTGTACATATACATATATATCAAATAGACACAGTCATAATATAGTCAGAGACATAATTTAAAACTGTGGTTAATTGCTTTTAGAATAATGACTTAACTTTTGCCTAAATCGAATCATTCGAAAATGAACTTGGAGCATATTAATTGTGGGGCGCGGTGACAACGCCATTACAAGATGGCGCCGATTTCCGGTGGCCCGCCTGTAGTAAACAAGTTCAGCGCATGCGCAGAGTAAGTCCTGGCCTGTTCTATAAGTATGCATATGAAAGATCTTAGCTTGGCCTATCAGTAATAACCCTCGCGCGCTTTTAACCTATCCCCATCACTTCCCTCCTTCCTTTGAGTATATAAGTGTGTGAGAGCTTGTGCTCAGGGTCTTCCGCATCATGTAAGTCTAAAGGGAACCCCATTAAAGCACTGTCAGAAGAACTCCAGTTGCCGCGTCTTCCTTGCTGGCGAGGCGGGCGCGACAATTAATAAACCTACAGTCACTTTGAATAACAATTCTTAGAATAAAATGAGAATCAAATACTTACTCATAAGTCATGGGCCTTAGGAGAGCAGAAATGGATTCAGTGGCCGGTTGGAAGAGAGAAGGAAAACCAATGTAAAATCAAATGGCTTTGAGCTATTGTTATTAGATTAAATGTTACTGATCTATCAGAGGTAAGACATAGGTAAAAAGGAAAAAAAATATATATGCTTGTTCTATTTCTCAAGTAGGCATTGGAAACATTTAACTTAATAACTTATAAGTGAAATAAAAAATTAAACATGCAAGAAGCACACATGGACAGTCAAAACTATTAACAGTTGTTACTAATAAGAAACTTTCCAGATCAAATCCTTCCATTTTGCTGTATTCCTATTTGCAGAGACGTCTGTGACAGGTGCACAGGCCCAGGACACTTTTTTTTTTTTTTTTTTTTTTTTTGAGACAGAGTCTTGCTTTGTTGCCCAGGCTAGAGTGAGTGCCGTGGCGTCAGCCTCGCTCACAGCAACCTCAAACTCCTGGGCTCGAGTGATCCTTCTGCCTCAGCCTCCCGAGTAGCTGGGACTACAGGCATGCGCCACCATGCCCGGCTAATTTTATTTATATATATATCAGTTGGCCAATTAATTTCTTTCTGTTTATAGTAGAGACCGGGTCTCGCTCTTGCTCAGGCTGGTTTTGAACTCCTGACCTTGAGCAATCCGCCCGCCTCAGCCTCCCAAGAGCTAGGATTACAGGCGTGAGCCACAGCGCCCGGCCCCAGGACACATTAATTCTCTCATAACCATTATTACAGCAGATGCCATCACTCGATGGGTACAAAAAGGCCTAGATTTTGAGTAGACTGCCCCGAAAATCCAGACATCACTGCCTCTACTGCTAAAGATGTGTCCACTCTTAAATGCAAGTGGCTACTTGAAAATTAGATTAGTAGAATCTCAAAAACACGTTAATTAAAGGAAGACAGATACAAAAGAGTACATACTCTATGGTTTCGTTGACATACGCTTAATAACAAAACAAAATAACTTTTGACAAGACAAAGGAAAATATATTTACCTATGGCTGGGAAGGAAATTGGATGGAAAAAAAAAGCACAAAGGAATTTTCTGAGGTGGTAAAAATATTCTATATCTTGCTTAGGGTGGTGGCTGTACGTATGCATACAGTAGTAATATTCAAACTGACAATTTAAGATTTGGACATTTTTCTGTATTTTAACTATACACCTCTCTCATATATGTATAATACACTTGATGTTATGAACATAGCAGTCCAAGAAACTAACAGAGAAGAAAACTGTACTGCTAAAAATTAGACCAATAAATAACTATTTTTTGATTTAAATAGCATGCACCCTATCCATTCCTATTAGAATCACTGTTTGCTTACCCATTGGGATCCTTTTTCTTCCAATTTGCCAGGACACAGTCTGCATATACGAGAATAGGAGGGAGTCCCAGCTTCTCAGAGAGTTTGCAGTAAGGAATAGCAATATTTCTTGGCAAGATCTAATCAAAACACAGTATTTAGTTTTAACCATCTCACCACTTTTTCTGCTTCCTGGATACCAAAATATTATCTGTTCTACCTAATGGCACTTTGAAACCAAAGGAACATAATTTTTTTTTTTTCTTTTCTCCATTTCATAGCTGAAATCGTTAAATGTCCATGCTCTGGATTTGGGTTGGTGAGGACGACACCTGACCACAGAGAGGGAGAGGGGTGGAGTACAAGAGCGACAGAGGCTGCCTCTGGCTTTCCCACGGCGCTGTGAGGACTCTCCCTCATTCATTCTTGCCTCCGCCCCATGGATATTTATAAACCAATCTTTCAATGCAAGATGCTACACTATCCACGGGCAATAAAAAGATAAAAATCAATTGTCTCAGAGATGGTGAAAGTTTTTATAATTATGACTTTTGGGTAAGTGCAAATAAATTGCTGCTCTTGCGGCACAGCGTAGCAAGAAATTCTCTCCCGGGTGATCTTTTGTTTGTTTGTTTTGGTTTTTTTTAGAAAGCTTCTCACCATTGAATGACATTGGTGGTTGGTCTTGAAAACTTACTGGTGCTCCAAGAAGGAATCTGCTATCCCCCTTTCTTTGTATTTCCTTGTGGGAATTGAGTCACCCACCCTTCCTCAGGGGAGGTGAAGTTTGCTCTGTTCGGCCGCCTAGCACTGCCCTCCACGAGCCGGGCGGGCCGCTCTGGTTCTGGGGTGCACTTTTGCCTGGCCTGTTGGTCTCCTCAAGCCCGCCATGTTTCCCAACAGCTCTTTCAGTCATAAAGCTGACATCTTGCTCTTGATCTGCCTGACTTCCTCATCTCATTGTCAGATGACTTAGCATTGGGTGGCCCCTAGGTAATCAGGGTCATAGTCGTTGTCATCAGCAGCTTGTGGCTGGAATTTTGAAATTAACCAGGAAAGAAAAGGCCAGTCTGTGTGGCCAGTCTGAGGTGGTGGGTGGGTGGTGGAACTTCAGTGGGACTTTGGTTGCGCTACTGGGCGGGTAAGGAACAGAAGTCGGCAGATCGTACACATTATTCCACTCCTGTATTCATCTGTGCTAGGCCAATCCCTAGGGAGAGGTTACTGGGACTCTCTTTTGGTTTGACTTAGAGTGAAATTTAGCTATCAAACCTAATCTAGAATGGCTCTGTGCTCATAATCACTACTTTTATAAAATAAGACTGTGGCTAACACACTTAAATGTATACATATAAATACACATACTAGATGACATTATTTTGAAACTAAGGTTTTCTAACGTTGATCAGAGTAGAGTGAAACCAATATATTCATTCTTCCATGTTGACAGATGTAAGGTAGCATTTTAGCATTAACTAAGAAGAGCCAGAAAATATTCAGACTTCCCCAAAAATCATAAATAAAGAAAAATGGTTCACATTCAAAGATATTTTTTGTAGTATTATTTATAATAGTGAAATACTGAAAACAAGCAAAGTATTTATCAACAGAGGGTTTAGCAAGTAAACAAAATTCAGAAATTCAATGAAATCTCAGTCATTTCAAATGACTAGAATGATCGTGTAGTAATTAAAATGCTGACAATATAACTTAAGTTAAAGAAGCAGGATATATAGGTATTTGTACAGGATAGAGCAACTGTGTAATAAAAGTAAAAAGACTAAAACTATAATAATGATAACAGTTGATATGTTAAGCAAGTGAATGTTTTCTTCTTCCTTTTTTTTTTCTGTTATCTAAACCTCGCAAAATACAAGTTATGCTTTTGGAAAATTTTTATGTGAAATGGAAATTGGATGCAAATCTGTCACGTGGCATAAGAAATATTAGAAAATCTCCCGACCTTGCGGACGTCTCCGTCACCTCGATCCCACACATACGCCATGGTGATGTAGCCCAGAACCAGGTGCGCCAGGCGCTGCGGCTTGTGCCCTGGGAGCCCATCAATGCTGAGCATTGGCAACTGCAAACAAATGGAGAGACACTGACTCATACCAACTTTGGTGATGTTGTGGGCTTCAAAACCAAGTTTATGATGTTAAGAAGCAACAAAAGGTCCGGGCGTGGTGGCTCACACCTGCAATCCTAGCACTCTGGGAGGCGGAAGAGAGAAAATGGCTCAAGGTCAGGAGTTCGAGACCAGCCTGAGCAAGAGGGAGACCCACCCCCCCCCCCGCCTCTACTAAAAAAAAAAAAAATAGAAAGAAATTAATTGGTCAACTAAAAATATATAGAAAAAGTTAGTCAGGCATGGTGGCACATGCCTGTAGTCCCAGCTACTCAGGGAGGCTGAGGCAGGAGGATCGCTTGAGCCCAGGAGTTGGAGGTTGCAGTGAGCTAGGCTGACGCCACAGCACTCTAGCTCGGGCAACAGAGCGAGACTCTGTCTTTAAAAAAAAAAAAAAAAAAAAAAAGCAGCAGCAAAAGAAGACAGCCAGGCACCGTGGCTCCTGCCTGAAATCCCAAAGACTTGGGAAGCTGAGGCAGGAGGGCTGCTTGAGCCCAGCAGTGTGAGGCAGCAGTGAGTTTTGATCGTGCCATTGCACTCTAGTCGGGGCGACAGAGTGAGACCTCATCTCTATCAAAATAAGAAAAGAAGAAAGAAGACAAATGAAAGACGTATTTCAAACCTTCTCCACTTCTGCTCGGAGCTGACCGTTCTCAATCAGAGCGGGCAGCTGCTCGGCAATCACCATCCAGGCCTTATAATCATCAGGTAGCTTTTCCTTTAAAAAAGAAAAAAAAAAAAAAAAACACACTTTTATTTACTAGTGTCAGTTACTGCAAAAATCGTCTTGGCTTCCCAAGGATAGTCCACCTTACGCTAGATCCACTCTGCGCCAGCCACTGTGCTGCCTGCTCGCCGACAGGATTGCAACCCGCACCTGCACCTGCGCCCACACCTGCACCTGCACCTGCGCCCACACCTGCACCTGCGCCCACACCTGCACCTGCACCTGCGCCCACACCTGCACCTGCGCCCACACCTGCACCTGCGCCCACACCTGCACCTGTGCCCACACCTGCACCTGCGCCCGCACCTGCACCTGCACCACCCCTGCCGCCTCTGCGCCTCCTGTCTGCCTCTTTTCCAAGTCTACCTCGAAAGTTCCGCTAAAATCTTCCTGAATATTTCATTTGCCACCAGTATCCTCTATTTTAAACCCTATGAATTATGCCTTTCCGTATTGTTAAGTAATTTATCTGCTACTTTTTTTCTTCTTGGGTAGATTTCAAGCTCTTCAAATGGAAGAAAAATGAGGTATTTTAAATGTCTAGTAGTGGACTAGGCACTCTGCTCAATAATTTCACTTACACATTTCTCCTTTAATTCCTGTAACAGCCCAAGAATTTATCTCTATAATCCATAAGAAAACGTAGGCTCGGAGAGTTTATGGAACTATTTTTGTATATATAGCTTATTGTAATTCAAACATAACTGTTTCCAACTTTCAGAATCTATGTCCTTATCTCACTACCTCCTGATGACAAGGATTGTATTGCGAGTTTTTTTTTTGTTTTTTTTTTTTGTAGACAAGGTCTTGCTCTGTCTCCTGGGCTAACTAACTACAGTGGCATCATCATAGCTCACTGTAGCCTCAAACTTCTGAGCTCAAGGGCTACTTCTAGCTCAGGCTCCTGAGTAGCTGGGACTACAAGTATGTGCCACCACCTGCAGCCAATTTTTAAACATTTTTTGTAGAGACAGGGTTTTGCTATATTTTTGAGGATGGTCTCGAACTCCTGGCCTCAAGGGATCCTCCTGCCTTGGCTTGCAAAGTGCCAGGATTACAGGCATGAGCCACTGCGCTTGGCCAGTGCTTTTAATTTTATATCTTTTACAAGACTCAGCGCAACACTGGACATATAGGAGGTTGATTACCTACTTTGGTTTTACTGTAGGCTTGTTTTTTGCTAAGTACAATGAAATCCAAATAAAAGTATCTTCCTTACCATGTTATCATCTCATCTCAAAGGGAAACAGAAACAAAAGACCCAGGAAACATCTTGAAATGAGATAAAGATCCCTGAGCAATTTCCTGTACAACCTGCCCCCACCCCCTTCCATCCACTGTCTTCAGGGCACACCCTTGAGGTCATCCATGCTTAACCCTGGGGACTCAGTGCAAACAGAGAGACTGACTCGAGTCAATATGGGTGAGGTCTTAAGCTTCACCCATATAGTTAATATATAATAAGTTAAGGCCCGGCACCGTGGCTCACGCCTGTAATCCTAGCCCTCTGGGAGGCCGAGGTGGGAGGATCACTCAAGGTCAGGGGTTCGAAACCAGCCCGAGCAAGAGCAAGGCCCCCGTCTCTACTAAAAATAGAAAGAAATTAATTGGCCAACTAAAAATATATAGAAAAAATTAGCCGGGCATGGTGGCGCATGCCTGTAGTCCCAGCTACTCGGGAGGCTGAGGCAGGAGGATCGCTTGAGCCCGGGAGTTTGAGGTTGCAGTGAGCTGGGCTGACGCCACAGCGCTCTTCAAAAAAACAAAAACAAAACAATATATAATAAGTTAATATATAAGTACGCTATACAACAGGAAAGCAAATATAATATAAAATTGAAACATTTTCAAGATCTGTATGTAATTCTCTGATCTAAATTGATTAGGGCAGATTTTTAGCAGTGAGAAATTCAGGCTGCGTACTAGATAGCCCCTTTTCTTGCTCGGAACTTTTCTCCCTGACCACACCAATGCAGCGCTCTAGTGCTTTAGTGATAAATGTTTGCTGTTGTCTCTGTTGTTCCGTGTTTCATGGTGTAACACACCTGATTTTTTGGTTATTGCTGTTTTCCCCAAGTGACAGAAATACTCTTTTGTTATGTACCATGGGTAATGTTTTATTTGACCGCGCCTTTAACAAACGTAACGTTCGATCAACAAACATGCTTCTGGTTCCGAGGATCCCTAAAGGGTAGAATATAAATTAAAAAAGAATAATACAGAGGATTTTGCTAAGATTAGAGAATGTATTTTGTTTCTATATGGAATCAGAAGACATTATTTTCCTTTGGAATAGAAAGCTGATACACAGAGTATGAAAGATGGAACATACATTTTTGAGCTCTAAATTTTTAGAAAAGATCTTCAGTGAAGACATAAAAGTAACCCCTAATTTTGTTTTCATGTTTCGAGACACTGAATCTAATTTCCTCAGCATCTCAGCTAACAGAATAATTTCCTAAGTAGCCAAAGAGGAGTTTTTTTTTGTTTTTTTTTGGGGGGGGGTGGTTTAACCCTCTGAGTCTATTCTAGAAGTTTCCATAATTACCACAGTTGTTGCATTTTTCAAGAGAACTAACTCTTTGAACAACAACAAAAAAACCCTTGATATGAAGTTTAGTAGTATCTGAAAAAGACAGTTCTATTGAACCATTGATAGTGCATCCTTGAAACCATCCAATCCTGACATCTGGGCACATATGGGGTGGGTCAGGGAGCAAGTCTGAATATTATCGATTTGAAAGTATAAAGCAAACTCTGGGATTCTGGCAATAACATTAAAGCATATGTTTCATTTTCTTAATTTAATATTCTGAAGAGGAAAATTATATTGGGAGGCAGAGGTTGCTTCAGATTTTCCTATATTACATTTCAGAACACAGTTAGGTTGGAATCTTTGGCTAAAAATATATCGTTGCGTTTAATGGCGCTCTCCAGAGTGTGGACAGTAACTGAGCTACGAACAAATAAAAATATACTTGTGCGCAGAATTGCTACAATTGTTACAACATGTAACTGGTTCATGGAAATCTGCCCTGGAATCTCATGTACCTTGTCCCAAGAGAGAGAAAAGCAATGCTTTGTGTTCTCTTCTTTAAAAAAGAGAGCAACTCTAGAGTCAGACTGGTTAGGTTACAACTGCCTCTTTCACTTGCTGGCTGTATGAGTCTGATAATTACTTAAATTCTGTATGCCTTATATTTCTTACCACTTGGGATGGTTTGTGAGGATGGAATGAGTTAATATTTGTAAACTGCTTAGAAGAATACTAAATTTTATAACTAAAATATTGATATAATAAATTGATTTATATGGCATTCATCAAAAGACAACTTAGGAAAATGTAGTCTCTTTTATTTTTTTGAGACAGAGTCTCGCTCTGTCGCCCCCTGGCGAACATGCCCTGGCGTCATAGCTTGCAGCAACCTCAAACTCCTGGGCTCAAATGAGCCTTCTGCCTCAACCTCCCAGGTAGCCTGGCTATTTTTTTCTACTTTTGGTAGAGATGGGGGTCTCACTCTTGCTCAGGCTGGTTTCGATCTTCGGAGCTGCCATCCTCCTGCTTCAGCCTCCCAGAGTGCTGGGATTACCGGCGGGAGCCACCGCGCCCGGCCTGTCAATGTAGTTTTTAAGGCAAATATTTTCTCCACATACCTTGCACTTTGTAGCTAAAACTTGCAAAAAAACAAAAGAGCTAGTCCAGACTCACATTTGAATTTTATGCTCAGTAAACAGCATTATTAATACCATACAAAATTGGCTTGGTGTGCAACCTCATAAATGCAATCAAATTAGGAACACATATTTTGCACAATTTAAGGTATATCAGTAGAGAAAGGGTTTTCCCTTTGTCTCCTGGACCATTTATACCTTCAGCTTTTTCAAAACCTCCTCCAGAAATGCAATTGTAATACACTTACTTTTGCTTTCTACAGTACAATTCTTCTGTAAAGCTAAAATACTTCCCAGCCTTCCCCTATCCTGTCACTCTGCATGTATCTACAATAAGTCACCCAACCACAGTTGTTCAGCAGTTAACTTGTCCAGGTTAAGTGGTGAGAAGAAAAACGCATTTTCCCACCTTACAGCGCCCTCTCTTACCAGTGGATTTGGCAGAGCGAAGCCCACATCTTCATCGATGTGGTATTCCTCGGTGATTTTCCAAGAACTGTCCATAGGAGATGCCGTGCCATGTGCCATTCTCGCAGTCTACGCCTCTGGCACCCCGTAGCCTCTGAAGGGTTGCAGAACATCTCTTTATTATAGTGGTTGCCATGGGCAGTGACCACAGCCTCTCACGTAGTCGGTGAGGAATGACTTCCCCTTTTGGAATAGTTTCATTTTCTAGTTTCTTTATATGTAATTTGATAAACAATGAAACCACACAAGCATCATAGGAAGAAAACTGAAAGTCTGTGTTTGATAGCAAATCTCTTAGGGACATCATTTGCTTACTGCCATATAGGAAGCTGGAAAGGGTCTGATTGTAAACACAAGAAGTATGAAAAGGTGTGACCAGAAAGGAACATTTTGTTTATGGAAATTTGTAAATTTTCTTCTTCTCTTTCTTTTTCTTTTTCTTTTTTTTTTTTGAGACAGAGTCCCACTCTGTTGCCCTGGCTAGAGTGCCATGGTGTCACCCTGGCTCACAGCAACCTCAAACTCCTGGGCTCAAGCGATCCTCCTGCCTCAGCCTCCCGAGTAGCTGGGACTACAGGCATGTGCCACCGTGCCTGGCTAATTTTTTCTATATATTTTCAGTTGGCCAATGAATTTCTTTCTATTTTTAGTAGAGATGGGGTCTCGCTAAAAATAGACAGGGTCTTGCTCAGGCTGGTTTTGAACTCCTGACCTTGAGCGATCCTCCTGCCTTGGCCTCCCAGAGTGCTAGGAATGCAGGCATGAGCCACCACGCCTGGCTGTAAATTTTCAAATTAAAATAAAGAATTGTATCATAGGCCGGGCGCGGTGGCTCACGCCTGTAATCCTAGCACTCTGGGAGGCCGAGGTGGGCGGATTGCTCGAGGTCAGGAGTTCAAAACCAGCCTGAGCAAGACCCCGTCTCTACCAAAATATAGAAAGAAATTAATTGACTAACTAAAAATATATATACAAAAAAAATTAGCCGGGCATGGTGGCGAATGCCTGTAGTCCCAGCTACTAGGGAGGCTGAGGCAGTAGGATCGCTGAGCCCAGGAGATTGAGGTTGCTGTGAGCTAGGGCACTCACTCTAGCCTGGGCAAGAAAGTGAGACTCTGTCTCAAAAAAAAAAAAAAAAAAAAAAGAATTGTATCATAGCTATAGTCCTAAACTATTATTTAGTTATTTGTCATTGGCTTTTTTTTTTTTTTTTTTTTTTTTAGGCTTCCAGGGTTCTTTGAAAATATCAGTGTCTTGTTTTCAGCAGCTTGGAAATACAAGCTGTGACACACTGAACTATTAGTCAATGGCTCTGAAGTAGGAAAAGATGGAAGCACATGAAACATTAGAAAAGTTGCACCTCTCCACCGCCCCATCTTTCTCCCCTGGACTTTCTTCAGTGTTCACACGATGAAGTTCCCTCTTGTGCACATTCCTAACAAGCGACTTTTAGGAAGCTCATCTTGCATTATCAACTGTGTCTGACTGCCAGAGACTCAATGAGGCAACTGTCCTCATTTGGGGACTTTGGAAGGTGTTAAAAGTTGAAGCAAAGGATAAAAATACCTTGAAAATGTTTCTTTCAGAATGCGAATTGAGACTGCATTTTGTAAAAGTTTTCAGGTTGCTGGCTAAGGGCGCTACAGCAAAAGCAGAAGCCCTATCATTCCTTTTGGTCATCATCAAAAGGACGAAAGAGAAGGATTTTTAGTGTTCAGTACATTAAAAGGTCACGCAGTTCTGTCATCCAGTTTGTCAGTACTTAAAATCACTTAGCGGCCCATGGCTTTGCTGCGTTCTAAACTAGCTCCCGCGCTCCGCAGCCGCCGCCGCGCCCTCACCGCTGTGCACGCAAGGCTGCGCCTCCTTATCACCTGACGACTTTGCTTTCTTTTTTTTTTTTTTTTTTTTTTTTTATTTTCTTTTCACACAGCAAGTCACAGAAGAACGACTTTGCTTTCAAAAGAAGAGTTTTACAAGAATATGTTCTCTGAACAAGAAAAGCCAAGAGAAAATGAAACCAAAATTGCATCACAAAGAAAACAACGACTAACACATTCTTTAAAAGAAATTACTCATAAGGCAGATACTTTTGGAATCAGACCCAAGGGGGGAAAACGACACACACAAAAAAATATCACACAAGCCTATCACATCTGAATGGAAGACAGAAACACTAACAAAATATGGAGAATTAGAAAATGTGTGGTCAGCGCTATGACTTTTCATCCTTTGTATCCAAATTTTTCTATGGGTGAGTCCAATTGGAGACACGGACTGCAGTTTTAGATGACTGTGTCTTGGAAAAATCTCTCAGGATGGGTTTTTTTAAGAAGCATGGTTTGATAAAACTTTTTTTTTTGGCTCTGTTTACAAACCTACTTCAGAAACAGTAGTGGTTTATCTGCTCAATTTTATCTCTACCTTCTGAACTCTCTCGAACCCTTTCATATTTCTGGAACAATAGGCTCAATTGATCCTGTCTTCATCTTAATTTTTCTTTAGCCGTAACTAAATGTCCTTGAAAACTCACATATGAAATCACATGTTCCCAGAAGGGCACCTTGATTTTATGATCTTTTATTTTTTATAAAATAAAAAATTTTCATTTTTTATATTCACATATTTCTATTTCTCTTTTTTTTTCTCTCTTTTTTCCATTGGATGCCAAGTTCTATTGATTTTATGATCTCATAGGGGTTCTTTATCTTCCTCTTTAGCCTTTCTTCTGTGCTAGGTCATTAACACTGGAGAACCGAGAGCCGGAGCTCAGGCTTTTGCTCCCCGGCCTCCTACATCTGAAACTTTACCTGAATCTGTCTCCCTTGTATATATCGCTTGCTTTAACAGCCTTGACGGTCTTTTCTCTATGATGACTGTTTTGCCTGACTCATGCCCACAGCGACAGACCGCACTTCAAACGGCGAGAGTCTCTACCTGAACGTCCTGGTCTCCAGCTTCACGGACGGCTGCATTGATTGGCACCGGGGCTGTCACCACAGGGTCTGCCCAGGGACTTTCATCCAGAGCCGCTGTAAACACACATTTATTTCCTCTTAATAAATCATTCTCCATAATGTACTCAACTTCCTCTTTCTCTCTATATTATACTAATTTCTAAAAATGCAGCTTGGTTTTTAAAAGAATTATCAGTTTCTTATTTATTTGTTTGTTTATTTATTTATTTATTTATTTTGAGACAGAGTCTTGCTCTGTTGCCCAGGCTAGAGTGAGTGCTGTGGTGTCAGCCTCGCTCACAGCAACCTCAGACTCCTGGGCTCAAGCGATCCTCCTGCCTCAGCCTCCCCAGTCGCTGGGACTACAGGCATGCGCCACCATACCTGGCTATTTTTTTCTATAGATTTTTAGTTGGCCAATTAATTTCTTTCTATGTTTTAGTAGAGACAGGGTCTTGCGCTTGCTCAGGCTGATTTTGAACTCCCGACCTTGAGCGATCCACCTGTCTCAGCCTCCCAGAGTACTAGGATTACAGGCAGGAGCCACCATCCACCACGCCTGGCCAAGAATTATCAGTTTTAAAATCAAATAATCTAGAGCATACAGGAGGAATGAAAGAAATCACTGAAATGCCAACGACTGACATTCACCATTAATGTTTAATGGTGCATTAATGGTGACCACATTTTGCACCATTTTCATGAAAATTAATAATATACAAATTTCCCTAAGCATTTACTAGTGTCAAAAATGTTTTAAAAACCTTGTTTGTAGTAACTAATTTGACTTTTATAGTTGACTTATGAGGAAAATTCCCTAAAAGAGAATTAAGGAGATTCAGGATTTTCTGTGCCTTTAGTTGCCAGAACAAAACAAAATTAAATAATCCCTTAAAGAAGAAAATGTCATGTTAGACCTCAAAATATTTATACCATCCTTATAGATGTCTAGAAGTCACTAAAAAAATGTCCAGGCACATAATCTAATACCAAAGAAAACAACAGACTAGAGAAAGAGATTTACAGGAGATTAGATTTAAAAAAGAGTAGATGGACTTTGAAATTCATCTCTTAATTCAAAAATTTAGAAATAAAAAAATAAGATGGGGAACTTTGCAGAAACTGTAAATAATAGCCAAATGAATATTCTGAAATTAACATAATTGAGGAGAAAATACATGAACTTGCAGATACGTCAGAAGAAAATACAGCCTAACACCTGGAGAGAACAAAGAAAATAATGACAAATACAGAGAGAGAGAGAGAGAGAGAGAGAGAAACACAAACAGAGGATGCAGTGAGGAATCTAATATAGATGCAATCTGAGTCCCAGAGGAAGAGAAGGGAGAGAATGAGAAAAGCCAATATTTAAAGCAATAAGGGCAAAGAATTTTTTAAATACAATGACAGACGCTAAGCCAAAAATAGAAAAAAAAAAAATCTATGCTTTTCAAGCTGGGCTAAATGAAATTAAAACCACGCCTGATCACATCATAGTTAAACTGTAAAAACCAAATAGGAAAGTCTTTAAAACATAAAAATTTCCTAAAAGACAAACAAAAACAAATTAACACCTTCAAAGTAGTATCAATTAGAGTGACAAGAGGAATTCTGAAGCAAGTAAGACCTGAGAACAATAGAATGACATCTAAAAGTGCTAGGGAAAGACAAAGATATACAATGTAACCCAAAGGTCAAAACACAGGAAAAAAAACAAACAAACTTTTATCAGGTGGTGGGCAAATGGGAGGGGGGAGGAGGGGAAGAATTTACACTTACAAAATAGGTGCGATGCGCACCACCTGGGGGTAGGACACGCTCGATGTTTTGGTAAGGGGTGGGGAAGGAATGGCAGGGGCAATATATGTAACCCTAACAATATTTGTACCCCCATCATATGATAAAATAAAATAAAAAAATAAAATAAAATAAAAAAGTGCTAAAGAAAAAAAAACAATAAGTCAAGAGAGAATTATATATTCATGGAAAATATTATTTGTAAATGTAAATAAAATAATTTGGGGGCAAACAAAAATTACAAATTTATCACCAGCAAGTCTACCATTAAGGGAACTTTAAAGAAATCTTGTTTCTGCAGAGGGAAAATAATTTCAGAAGTAGCAATAAATGAAGAGCAGTGAAAAGGGGTAACTCTCTGACTCTAAATGAGTACATATATATAATAATTATTCCGATAAGTAGTACAGAGTTTTATTTAGATAAATTGATGCTATACATACATACATAGACTGAATTTAAATATATCACAATTCATATATCATGAATGCGAGGAGGGGTGTAAATGGTGTTAAAATTCTTACATGTTCTGGAAAGAAAATTAGAATTAATTTATAAAAGATTTTGAAAATTTACAGATTTATGTATTGATCGCTAGGTTTATCAACAAAAAATGCTGTAAGAATGTATATACAACAATCCCGTAAATGGAAAAGGCTTATTAGTAAATAAATCTTAATCAATACAACAGAAGACATTTAAAAAGGATACTAAACAGGTAGATCAAAAATAAAGCAAATAGGCCAGTGGAGGCGGCTCGTACCTCTAATCCTAGCACTCTGGGAGGTTAAGGCAGGAGGATTGCCTGAGCTCAGGAGTTCCAGACCAGCCTGAGCAAGAGTGAAGAACCCGTCTCAACTAAGAAACAGAAAAATTAGGCAAGTATTGCGGTGAGTGGGCGCCTGTAGTCTCAGCTATTCTGGAAGCCAAGGCAGGAGGATCCCTTGAGCCCAGGAGTTTGAGGTTGCAGCAAGGTACAATGGCGCCACTGCACTCTACCCAGGGTAACAGAGTGAAACCCTGTCTCAAACAAAAAAAAAAAAAGCAAATAGTTCAGTGGCAGATGTAAAACCAAACATATCAATAATTAATTATATGTAGAAAATCATCCTAATTAAAAAGTACAAAGATTATCATATTCAACTTTTAAAAATACCTTATCTAGGCCCGGCGTGGTGGCTCACGCCTGTAATCCTGGCTCTCTTGGAGGCCGAGGCGGGTGGATTGCTCGAGGTCAGGAATTTGAAACCAGCCTGAGCAAGGGCAAGACCTGTCTCTACTGTAAATAGAAAGAAATTAATTGCCCAACTAATATATATAGAAAAAATTAGCCGGGCATGGTGGCACGTGCCTGTAGTCCCAGCTACTCGGGAGGCTGAGGTGGGAGGATCGCTTGAGCCCCGGGAGTTTGAGGTTGCTGTGAGCTAGGCTGACGCCACGGCACTCACTCTAGCCTGGGCAACAAAGTGAGACTCTGTCTCAAAAAAATAAATAAATAAATAAAATACCTTATCTAAGATCTAAAATATGAGGATACAAAAATATTAAAATATAAAAAGAAAAAATATATCATGCAAACACTAATAACAGCTACTGGCATAACTATATGAATTTTAGGTAAATTAGACTTCGAGGTAAATAGTATCATTAGAGATCATATCAATCAGGGTTCTTCAGAGAAAAAGAGCCAATAAGTAGCAGATATTCCAGATAGATATATAGACAGACACAGGACTTCAAGGAATTGGCTTACATTATTGTGGAGACTAGGAAGGCAGAAATCAAGTGGGCAAGCTGACAAGCTGGAAACTCCCATTTCATAGGCAGAATTTCTTCTTCAGAAGAAGAACCGGAAGTTTTTTGTCTTAGAACCATTTAAGTGATTGGATGTGGCCCACCCAAATTATTAAATGTAATCTCCTTTACTTAAAGCCAACTGATCACATAAGAGCTTCTGCAAAATCCATTCACAGCAGCCCAGATAAATGCTTAATTGAATAACTTGGTACTATAGCCTAACTAAATGACATAAAACTAATCACCATGGAAATAGAGGGGGACACTTTGTAACATAAAAGATTCAATTTACCAGCAAAATATAAGTATATAATATTATATACTCAATTAGTTAACCTTCAAAAGTGTAAAGCAAAAATTGCTGAAACATAAGATAGAAAGACAGACACACAATTAAACAAGCAAGACAAAAATTAGTAAAGATATAGGCAATTTGACCTTGATTAATGAGCTAGACCTAATGTAAGAACTCAACAAGTGCAGGATACATACTATGTTTGGAGGACATCATATTAAATGAAATAAGCAGACGAAGAAAGACAAATACTGCATGGTCTCCCTTATATGTGCAATCTAAAAACAAACAAGCAAACAAAGTCGATAATATCATAGAAGCACAGAATACAACTGGGGAGGGGAGAGGGGAGGGAAAGATGGGGAGAGCATACAAAGTTACAATTAGGCCAGGCAGGTGGCTGAAGCCTGTAATCCTAGCACTCTGGGAGGCTGAGGCAGGTGGATCATTTGAGCTCAGGAGTTCAAGACCAGCCTGAGCAAGAGCGAGATCCCATCTCTACTAAAAATAGAAGGAAATTAATTGGACAACTAAAAATATATAGAAAAAATTAGCTGGGCATGGTGGCACGTGCCTGTAGTCCCAGCTACTCGGGAGACTAAGGCAGGAGGATTGCTTGAGCCCAGGAGTTTGAGGTTGCTGTGAGCTAGGCTGACGCCATGGCACTCTAGCCTGGGCAACAGAGTTGAGACGCTGTCTCAAAAAAAAAAAAAAAAAGTGCATTTCCCTAATTTTTTGTTGAAAGAATGTCATGTAAACCAATTTATCATCAGTACTTTATCACTTAGCATTCTTCTAAGCAATTTACAAATAACCCATTCCATCCTTAAAACTATCCTAAAAGCTATGTATGTTATTATTCTCATTTTCTGGGTGAGAAATGTAAGGAATGCAGAATTTAAGCAATTGTTGCAGCTCAAAAAGTAAGAAAGACAACATTTGAGCCTAAGCTGTTTGGTTCCAGAGTCCAGGACCTTAAAACCATTATGCTATGCTGCCTCTCTCTTTCATTTTTATTGCAATAGAGTTGGGGGCATGTGTTTCTTGTTACATGAATGAATTGTATAATGGTGAAGTCAGATCACAAGGCATTGCTTTTTTTTTTAATCTTTCACACTAGGTGTAACAAGGTACCTTGGGTTCCAGGAGAGGATTTTCACAAACTAGTTATATGTTGTGACGATTCTGTACATTTTATACAAGTGTATTTTTGTTTGTAGCTCAAACAGTTAAAGTTTATATTCTAGAGAGCAACTTTAAAATGCAGGGGATTCACTTCTACTCAGAGATCCCAACTTAACTGCTCTTAGAAATCCCAATGAGGCCGGGCAGTGGCTCACGCCTGTAATCCTAGCACTCTGGGAGGCCGAGGCCGGGAGGATTGCTCGAGGTCAGGAGTTTGAGAAACCCCAATGTAGTAGTACATGATAAAGGGAAAGGTAAAAAGCAATATGCAATAAAAACAAAACAGGGAAAGTGAGAAAAGGAAGCAAGCACAGATGTTAGGAATAGAAAACGTACTAATTGAAGCAAAGTCCACAGTAAATACCAGAATAGATACAGCTAAGTAACAAATCAGCGTGTTGGCATTATTATAAATTCAGTTGATGATTGCCCTTTGCCTTGAGCCTCAACCCAGATTCTGAGATAAGAGGAAATGACCATTTAATATCCTTTTAAATCAGTTCATTAAACAATATGTAAAAGTATTTCTCTGAGTTTTTACTTGACTCTTAGTTCAAGAAGAATGCTGGGCAGCCAATCCAATGTCCTGGATATTCTGCTAAATAGACCCAGTAATACCCAGCAAGGGCCAGGAATGTATAGGAAAGCCAAGTATCGCGAGAGTCAACAAGTGCGTAGACATATATGTCCGCCCTTACAGCACCCTACAGAATAGTTCCGCTGCCCTCAGCGTCCACCTGTCCCTCTCTCCCTTCCTCCCTGCAATCCCCTGGCCACCACTGACCTTTCTACTGTTTCCATAGTTTAGTCTTTTCTAAAATGTCATATAGTTGGAATCACACAGTGTGTAGCCTTATCAGAGCCTTTTTATTTCTTTTTTCCTTCATTTTTTCAATTTACTTTTCTGATGTTTATAGGCAAATTGTTATTTTCTACTCTGTGAAATACTTGTTCATTCTTTTTGGCTGATTTTTGACCGGAAATATTTAATTATTGATCCGTAATTCTTAATATTTCTTAGTATTTGTATACTAATTCTTGTTCAATTATATGTTGTAGATAGATTTAAAAAAGGACTATATTTTCTTTTTATTTTCAATCAACCAAAACTGTTACTACTTTTGAAAAATACAATAAAAATTATTTACTAGAAAATTAAGATGAGTACACTATATATATAACCCCATTTTTATGATGAGCCAACAAAGATATACTTACATCTCAATAAATATGCTCATTTATCAGTAAAGATGATTTAGCAAAAATATTGTTAAAACCGTACACATTGTATATTATGTGTATGTGAACAGGCAACTGACTAATATATACAGAAAACCACAACATACTTATAACTTTATTCTGACAATTTTTTTTTTTTTTGAGACAGAGTCTTGCTTTGTTGCCCAGGCTAGAGTGAGTGCCGTGGCGTCAGCCTAGCTCACAGCAACCTCAGACTCCTGGGCTCAAGCAATCCTCCTGCCTCAGCCTCCCGAGTAGCTGGGACTGCAGGCATGTGCCACCATGCCCGGCTAATTTTTTCCTCTATATATTAGTTGGCCAATTAATGTCTTTCTATTCATAGTAGAGACGGGGTCTCACTCTTGCTCAGGCTGGTTTAGAACTCCTGACCTTGAGCAACCCGCCCGCCTCGGCCTCCCAGAGTGCTAGGATTTGCAATGAGCCACCACGCCCGGCCACCATGCGCATTATTCTATTTGCATTTCCCTTATGACTAGTAATGTCCAGCGCTTCTGAGGTATGTTTATTGGCCATTCAGATATCTTCTTTTGTGATGTGCCTGTGCAGGTCTTGGCAAATTTTGTTTTCTTTTAAATTTTATTTTTTATTTTTGAGGAGTTGTATAGGAACTGTTGATTCATTCCGGATATGAATGTTTCAGATATATGTATTGAGAATATTTTCTCCAAATCTCTGTCTTGCTTTTTCATTTTCTTAATGGTATATTTTATTGAAGAGAAGATTTTTAATTTTAAGGAAGACTAATAGATCACTTCTTTTTAATGTTGGGGCATTCTAGTGTCCTACCTAAGAAAACTTTACCTACTCTAAGTTCATCAAGACTAGCATGTTTTCTGTTAGAAAAATTTATAGTTATAATTTTCACATTCACGTCTGATTCACGTTGAATTAATTTTTGTTCATGGTGTTGAAGTCAAAGTGTTTTTTTGTTATCTTTGATTTTTTTTTCCTTTTTGTAATAAATGTTTATTAGAAGAGACAGAGTGGAGAAGGAAAGGGAAAAAAGTGAAGAGGAAGGGGAAGGGAAAGGAGGAAGTAAAGAAAAGGAGGAAAGAGGAAGGAGAAGGGGATGGAAGGTCTCTCATATTATCTTCTATTGGGGATGGCAATCAAACAATCCTTCTAAAATGTCATGACACTCCAAACTGCAGCATACATAAGCTCAACATTGATCAAGTATAAATTCAAGGCCAAGCACGGTGGCTCACACAGGTAATCCTAGCACTCTGGGAGGACAAGGTGGTAGGATTGCTTGAGGACAGGATTTCCAGACCAGCCTGAGCTAGAGTGAGACTCCATCTCTATTAAAAATAGAAAAAAAATTAGCCCAGCATGTTGGTGCATGAGACTATAGTCCCAGCTACTTGGGAGGCTGAGGCAGGAGGATCACTTGAGCCCAGGGGTTTGAGGTTGCTGTGAGCTATGATGTCACCACTCCAACCCAGCTGGGAGACTGAGTGAGACTATCTCAAAAAACAAACAAGCAAACAAACACAATATATTATGTAAACTAAAAAAAAAAAGGGTTATTATAAAAAAAAAAAACACTGGAGAGAAGGATGTGATGGCCTCGGGAAACAGCCTACATTCTACCTCCACAAATAACATCAGAAACAGAGACTGTAATCTGCCTGAGGGGTCTTAGAATTACTTCTAAAGGTTGTCTAAATACAAAACTTTTATTCGGGCCTGGCTAGGTGGCTCACACCTGTCATCCTAGCACTCTGGGAGGCTGAGGCAGGATTGCTCGAGATCAGGAGTTCGAAACCAGCCTGAGCAAGAGCGAGACCCCGTCTCTACTATAAATAGAAAGAAATTAATTGGCCAACTAATATATATAGAAAAAATTAGCCGGGCATGGTGAGACTCTGTCTCAAAAAACAACAACAACAAAAAACTTTTATTCGGCTTTGGAGATGTGAAGATAAAATGCCCGTGGAAACACTCAGCAAGTGTAGTCTCTGAAATACAAATACAATCACGCAGTGTTAATCCTAACAATTATATAATGACACTAGGATCCTGAAAACTGCCCTCCAACTCTTATTCTTTGGTATCTTTAATGACTGTTTATAATATTAAGTAGGACTTAACATCCCGACAGGTAATTATAAGTATTAATCTGCTTATCCAAAGACCCCTGAGGCGGCACCCTCTAGAGGCCACTGGTATACTCAGACCCACCTAGACCCACTATGTCATTGCTAAAGGCAACTGGAAGGCTGATTAGTGCGTAGGCAATAAGCTGATGTACCAGCCAACATCAAGCTTTTAGCAGATGGAAAATTCAAGTATCAGTCTGGCCATTTCTAAGTATGTCAAAGATCTTAAAGTACTTACTCAAAATTACCTCATAACTCAGGACCGCTGAATACTGGGAATGTCAGCACTCATCAACAAGGGTTTTCCGTGGTTTTTTTTTCTTCGATTTTTGACTGACACGCCAACAGAAACACTGAAGGAAAAAAAATCGCACGATCCAGATCACCCTTCCAGAAAGAAGAAAAAGGGAGGGCACAGGAAGTTTAGTCCCGGGGCATAGAAGAGATTTTTTAACCCACCCAAATCTTTGTCACAAACTAAAAGCCAGGAGAAACTAAGAACATTTCCTGTAAGAATACCAACAGGGTGGCAATTTTGGGGTGCCAGGAAATGAGGTTCCAATGCATGGGAAGTCAGGGCACCGTACCCAGCGACTGACTGCCTCTCTCCTGGAGGGCGCACCGAATTAATTACTGGATGGCATGCACACACCAGGCGTGCAGGCATCGTAGCTCTATGCAGAACTCCAGTGTTTCTTACATTTCTGGGCTGTTTTTAGGAATGACCTCTGCCTTAGACAGAGGACTCCAGATTCCTACAAGGATCCACCACATTCCACCTTCATCCCTTTGTCAGGAACATTGGAAGCACAGGGGAAATCCTGATTGGGAAACAACTGAGTCTCCTTCTGGAAAGAGACTTAGAAACGCAGCTCAAGCCGGTCGCCTGGAGAGCCGAGGCCGGCACCTGGGCTCCCGTGCGCACCTGCAGGGCGAGGCTCGCGGGAGGCCGAGGCCAGAGACCCGGCCCCGCGCGCCCTGGCCCCGACGCCCGGCCCCCGCCTGCGCCTCGGCTTCCCTGAGGCTCCGCGGGAGCTTTGTGCGGCGGCCTCCTGGCCTCTTCCCTCTCCCAGCCCCGAGATCGCCCGGCCTCCCCGCCCGGCCTCCCCTCCCGGCCTCCCCGCTCCACCTCTCCTCCCTACCTCCCCTCCCTACCTGCCTTCTCTGTGCCTCCCTCCCGGCCTCCCTGCCCTGCATGTCCCTCTGGGCCTCCCCATCCTGCACCTCCACCCTGCGCCCCTCCCTGCCTCCCCTCCTTACCTCTCCTCCCGGCCTCCCCACCCTGCCTCCCCTCCAGGCCTCCGGGATGTGCCTCCCTGCCCTGCCTGCTGCCCTGCGCGCAGCAGGAGCGAGGCTGGTTTCTGGTTTGGGTAAGATGGGAATTATTTTGCTTTAAATACTTCGCAGAATATACTAGTGAGGCCATGTGGACTTAGGCTCTCCTTTATCGGGGAGTTATGGTTTAAACTTCTTTAAGAATCATACGTTTTTTTTTTTTTTTTTTTGAGACAGAGTCTCACTTTGTTGTCCAGGCTAGAGTGAGTGCCGTGGCGTCAGCCTCGCTCACAGCAACCTCAGACTCCTGGGCTCAAGCGATCCTCCTGCCTCAGCCTCCCGAGTAGCTGGGACTACAGGCATGCGCCACCATGCCCGGCTAATTTTTTTATATACATATCAGTTGGCCAATTAATTTCTTTCTATTTATAGTAGAGACGGGGTCTTGCTCTTGCTCAGGCTGGTTTTGAACTCCTGACCTTGAGCAATCCGCCCGCCTCGGCCTCCCAGAGAGCTAGGATTACAGGCGTGAGCCACCGCGCCCGGCCAGAATCATACGTTTTTATTCCGACTTTCCATTTATTCTTGGGTCAATTTTGAAAAGTGTTTTGAAATTTAAATGTTTCCTCTAAATTACCGTATCTGTTGGCAAAAAAAGACATTTTTATACTTTTCTCTTTTTACTTTTTTTTTATTGTGATAAAATACACATAACATAAAACTCACCATTCTAAGCATTTTGGAGTGCGCAGTTCAGCAACGTGAAGTGCTTCCCATTGTTTTGCAACCATCATCGCCACCGTTTTGAAACCATTTCCATTGTCCCAGATAAAACTCCCCAGCGGTCAGACAATAACTCCCCATTTCCCTGTCTGCACCCCAGCCTCTGGCACCTCCCCGTATGCCCTCTACCTCGTGAACTTGCCTACGCCAGGAACATTCTAGAAGTGGAATCATACAACAGTTTTCCTTTTGTGTCTGCTTGTTTTACTTAGGATAGAGCCTCCGAGGCCCCTTCATGTCCTAGCATGTGCCAGAATGTCGTTCCCTTTTAAGGCTGAATAATATTCCACTCTGTATACACCAGGTTTTGTTTGTCCGTTCGTCTGTGTGTATTGGGGTTGTTTCAATCTTCTGGCTATTGCGAATAATGCTACTATGAACGTTGGTATGTACACCCAGAAGTAAAATTGGTGACTCATGCGGTAATCCTAGGTTTAATTCTTTGAGGAACAACCACACTCTTTTCCACAGTGGCTATACCATTTACACCCTCCGCAGGGGTGCACAAGGCTTCTAATTTCTGCACGTCCTCACCAATGCTGGGCACTTTCTGGTTTGTTGTTGTTGTTTATGTGATAGCAATTTCAGTGGTTGTGAAGTGGTATCTCATTGTGGTTTGCTTTGTACTTCTCTAATGATTAGTGATGCTGAGGATCTTTTCATGTGGTTGCTAGCCATTTATGTATCTTCTTTAGAACTATGTCCTTTGCCCATTTTTAATTGTGTTGTTTGCTTTTTTGTTATTGAGTTTTAACTATACTTTTTTTTTTTTTTTTTTTTTGAGACAGAGTCTCACTCTGTTGCCCGGGCTAGAGTGAGTGCCGTGGCGTCAGCCTCGCTCACAGCAACCTCAAACTCCTGGGCTCAAGCGATCCTCCTGCCTCAGCCTCCTCCCGAGTAGCTGGGACTACAGGCATGCGCCACCATGTCCGGCTAGTTTTTTCTATATATATATATCAGTTGGCCAATTAATTTCTTTCTATTTATAATAGAGACGGGGTCTTGCTCTTGCTCAGGCTGGTTTCGAACTCCTGAGCTCGAGCTATCCTCTCTTCATTTTTTTGAAAGAGTTTCAGAAACATTGTTAATGCCTGTTTAAGTGTTCGATAAAATTCACCCGTGAAGCTATCTGATCCAGGGCTTTTCTTTTTGAAGAGGTTTCGATTACTGATTTAGTGTCTCTACTAATTAGAGGTCTCTTCATATATTTTAGTTCTTCATGATTCAATGTTGACACATTGTGTGTTTCTAGGAATTTCGTCTCAGCTATCGAATTTGTTGGCACACAATCGTTCATACTATTTTTTTATAATCCTTTTTACTTCTGTTATATTGGTAGCAAGATCCCTATTTTCATTTCAGATTTCAATAATTTGCGTCTTCTTTTTCCTGTAGGGAATCTAGTCAATTTTGTTTGTCTTTTTGATGAACCAACTTTTGGTTTTATTGATTTCTCTATTATTTTTCTATTTTTGTTGTATTTCCACTGTAATCTTTACTAGTTCTCTCCTTCTGTTAACTTTGAGTTTGTTATTTTTTTCTAGTTCCTTACAGTGTAAAGTTAGATTGTTAACTTCAGATCTCTCTCTTTTTCTTTTTTTTATGTAACTTTTTACAATTTTTTTTCTCTTTTTCAAGGTAGTAACAGGATTTTGCATGTCAACTCTCTTTTTTTTGATGTAAGCATTTACAGTTATAATTTCTCTCTTAGTGGCGCTTTCACTGTATCTCATGAGTTTTGATACTTTGTCTTTTTGTTTTTATTTGTCTCAATCTCTTTCATAATTTCCCTTGTGATTTCCTCTTTGACTTAATGGTTGTGTAAATATCCCTTTTTTAAATCTTTTATTGTTTTCAGTGTCTGCCGTTATTTTTCATTTTAATTTCTAAAAACACTAACCAAGATCATAAAGAAATGATCTTATATTATCTTCTAAATATAGAACTTCAGTCATGATTAAACAAAACAAATGTGGTGGCTCACGCCTGTCATCCTAGCACTCTGGGAGGCCGAGGCGGGCAGATTGCTCGGTCAGGAGTTCGAAACCAGGCTGAGCAAGAGTGAGACCCCGTCTCTACTATAAATAGAAAGAAATTAATTGGCCAACTAATATATATAGAAAAAATTAGCCGGGCATGGTGGCGCATGCCTGTAGTCCCAGCTACTGGGGAGGCTGAGGCAGGAGGATCACTTGAGTCCAGGAGTTTGAGGTTGCTGTGAGCGAGGCTGACGCCATGGCACTCACTCTAGCCTGGGCAGCAAAGCGAGACTCTGTCTCAAAAAAAAAAAACAAAAACAAAAGAAACGTACAGATCTATTAGTAATCACCTCTTCGGACTAACCTGTTGTAGGGGACTAACCTGTTGTAGGGGACTAACCTGTTGTAGGGAACTAACCTGTTGTAGGGGACTAACCTGTTGTAGGGGACTAACCTGTTGTAGGGGACTAACCTGTCCTAGGGGACTAACCTGTTGTAGGAAACCTTCCTGATCACCCTCTCAAGGCTTGTGGAAAGTCAGCCGACAGCAGGCAGATTAATAGGAGAACAAGTACACAGATTTTATTTTAATATGCGCAGCACTGGGGGACTGCAGAAGAATGAGTATCCAATAAGTCAGTGGGGCACAGATGCTTACTCTTATATCTTCCTTCACAGGGGAGGCAATATGGGTTTCTTCAAAACCAAGTGGGCTAGCTTCAGCTTATAGAGCCTTGGGGAAAAGGAAGTTTTAATTTTTAGTGATTGTCAGTCAGAAATGTGAGAACCAATGAGCTGGAATCTAATAATATATTCTTTTTATGAAATATAACTTTTCTTTCTTCATTCTGCCATGTCTACCAAGGATAAATCACAGGTAAGACCAATTTATTTGCAAAGTAAGTTTTAGTCTTATTACTCTTGGCCTGATTATTTACATAAAGAGCAGTAAGCATAGTGATTTATCATGCAGGCTTTTTTTTTTTTTTTTTTGAGACAGGGTCTCTGACCAGGTTAGAGTACAGTGGTGTCATCATAGCTCAGTGGAACTTCTAACTCCTGGGGTTAAGTGATCCTCCTGCCTCAGCCTCCTGAGTAGCCGAGTAGCCACCATGCCCAGCTGGTTTACATAGGCTTTTTAAAGTTAGCTTCCCTTTCATAAAGAATCTCAGATTTGCGACATCACGATGTTAGTTTGAGGTCAAAAAAACTTAATTTTAGATTTTGAAATATGATTTTAGTAAGCCTGCAGAATATGTCAAAGGTTTAAAACTTGATCAAAATAGGAGCACAGGTCACTATAAAATAATAGTTATTCATTTGGCCAAAATGATAATCAGAAGATTTCAAAAAGCAAAAACCTTTACTCTTTAGTACAAAGTGACTCAATTTTTCAAATACTCAAAAGACCCAATAAAGACAGCAGACAACATGAGGCACACAAAATCTTTTTCTCTCCCATTTTTATTAATTTACTCAAAAGATGAACACAATATTTTATTATTTTATCAATTATTTACATGAAAATCTTGTTTACAAGAGAATACCAAATACTAGTTTAGTGTACTCTTAATACTAAAACTAATTTTAATAAAAAACTTATAAACAAATCTATCCAATTTTAGTCAGTTTTGGCCACACAACATAAAATTTCCATAAACTTTCTATAACCTCTTACAATTCTTTTCCATTCTCTTACTTTTGCAAACTTTTTATATTCATTTAGTTTTATTGATATCATTTTTTCCCTTTGTTCACTTATTCTTTTTATTTATTTATTTATTTTTTTGAGACAGAGTCTCGCTTAATTGCCCAGGCTAGAGTGAGTGCCGTGGCGTCAGCCTAGCTCACAGCAACCTCAGACTCCTGGGCTCAAGCGATCCTCCTGCCTCAGGCTCCCCAGTAGCTGGGACTACAGGCATGAGCCACCATGCCAGGCTAATTTTTTCTATATATATCAGATGGCAAATTAATTTATTTCTATTTATAGTAGAGACGGGGTCTCACTCTTGCTCAGGGTGGTTTTGAACTCCTGACCTTGAGTGATCCACCCGCCTCGGCCTCCCAGAGTGCTAGGATTACAGGCGTGAGCCACCGCGCCCGGCCTGTTCACTTATTCTTAAACAACCTTTAAATAACCTCTAAACTAGACAAAATTAATTTTCCTTTAACAAAACCACATCCTCATGCCTTCCTATAAACTTTCTCACCAAAAACATCTTGCCTTTTTGGGTAAACTTCGCATACAGAATTGTTTCCCATTTTTAAATAGTTTTAATCACATACATTAATCATAATTTTAACTAGTATCTTTTTTTTTTTTTTGAAACAGAGTCTCACTTTGTTGCTTAAGTAGCTGGGACTACAGGCATGCGCCACCATGCCCGGCTATTTTTTTTTTCTTTCTATTTTTGGTAGAGATAGGGTCTCGCTCTTGCTCAGGCTGGTCTCGAACTCCTGAGCTTGAACTATCTGCCCATCTCAGCCTCCCAGAGTGCTAGGATTAGAGACGTGAGCCACCATGCCTAGCCTTGTTTTTTGTTTTTAACATGCAAAACCAGGCCAATGCTGAATCAGCCAGTCTTGTCTTAACTGAACCCTTTAAGATATTAGGCATGGGTACCCGCCCCAGTGTCTGCCCAACAGTTGTCCTGTGTCTAAATACCCAAGTGGCACCCAGAATGGCTATGAAAAGCAGGGTCCCTCTGGGTCCCGGATTTACACACCAAGTGTAGAGCCCCAGACAGAGAACACAGCTGTGAAGACAATGTCTGGGCCGGGCGCGGTGGCTCACGCCTGTCATCCTAGCACTCTGGGAGGCCGAGGTGGGTGGATCATTCGAGGTCAGGAGTTCAAAACCAGCCTGAGCAAGGGCGAGACCCCGTCTCTACTATATTTTATTTATTTTTATTTTTTAATATTTTTTTTGTGTCAGAGTCTCACTTTGTTGCCCAGGCTAGAGTGAGTGCCGTGGCATCAGCCTAGCTCACAGCAACCTCAAACTCCTGGGCTCAAGCAATCCTCCTGCCTCAGCCTCCCAAGTAGCTGAGACTACAGGCATGCGCCACCATGCCCGGCTAATTATATATATATATATATATATATATATATATATATATATATAAATTGGACAATTAATTTCTTTCTATTTATAGTAAGACGGAGTCTCGCTATTGCTCAGGTTGGTTTCGAACTCCTGACTTCAAGCAATCCGCCCGCCTCGGCCTCCTAGACAGCTAGGATGACAGGCGTGAGCCACCTCACCCGGCTGCCGTCTCTACTATAAACAGAAAGAAATTAATTGGCCACCTAATATATATATATAGAAAAAATTAGCCGGGCATGGTGGCGCATGCCTGTAGTCCCAGCTACTCGGGAGCCTGAGGCAGGAGGATCGCTTGAGCCCAGGAGTCTGAGGTTGCTGTGAGCTAGGCTGACGCCACGGCACTCACTCTAGCCTGGGCGACAGAGCGAGACTGTCTCAAAAGACAATGTGTGGAGGATTCTACCCCTCCCATCATGGTCGGAAGGCAGGGCTGGATGAGGGAGGATGGCGCCATATTGGGTGTGGCTCTTCTCTGAGGCTGGCACCTCAGCTGCTGTGGACACACTTACGTCCCCAGGTGTCACCATGACTGTCCACCTGAACCTCAGGATGGAAGCTCAGAACCAAAGACAGAGGCTGTCGGCTAGACGCACGCAAGGCCCTACCGGAGCCCCGCAGCCAGCCCTCGCAGCTTCACCTCACAGACAAATCCAGCAAGCATCAAGAATATCACAGAAGCTACAACTTCACGACCTTAACACACTTAGTAGAGACAGCACAAACCTGTCTGCCCAGTAGCTCCAGGCAAAAATGTACAAACGAAATTCTGAAGACATTTTTATTTTATTTTTTACCAGCAATTTTAAAACCAGTTTTATGTATCAAAGATTACTAAAGTCACATGTATCTGAAAGGCATTTAGACTTCTTTACTTAATTTATAAGTGTTTGTTTTGCAAATCAATTTGTTACCACTAGGCACATGCAAACACATGTATAGACATAGCATATGTGTGTAGACATAAAACACAACACACACAAACAGAGAAGATGGGGGGGGGAAAGGACGTGCAAAGGCAAGCAGAACGTTAGACCTCAGGAGAACCTGCCCACAACCCTGGGGTTTCTGGGAGGAAGGCAGAAAACTTCCCACCCCCAAAAGGCGGTTAGTGCCATTATATTTCTATTTCTCAAGAGGTCTCGGGGTCACCAGAAGTCCCTTCTAGATCCCCCATGTGGTCCTGAAGGCAGCAAAAAGAAGAAGTGGACGTAAATAGAAAAAACAAGCCTTAGAAGAGCCAATTTAGGGAGATTTTAAGAAAGCTTAAAATTTTAAGCTTTCTTAAAATTTTACATTTTTTTTCCTCAGCAAAAATCATGCCAACAAGAAAGGAAGCAAACTGAAGAGACCCAGATTATATATATTTATACATATATAAAAAGAAAGGGCTTCAGGCTTCAGTCAACTGAATAAAAAATCTTAGAGGAGAAACAATCTAAAAGAGAAAAAACCAGAAAAGCCTTTGTAAAAATAAATAAATAGATAGATATGAATTATAGCCTAAATATCAGTTTTTAATTAAACCGACTTGACCATAGAGTTCTTTGGAAAAAAAAATATATTTTTTTAATTTCTTATTATTAGGTTTCAGCTGGGTCAAACAGCCAATATTGCTGGCTTTTGACCCTTTTTCGCTGCTTTCTTTTAAACCAAATTTATCTGGCAGGTGACCCAGTCCAAAACCAATACGTTTTTATGACCTAACCAAGGACACAACTGAGGCATCTCCAAAGAGGGCAAAGCAGCCTCCTCCCAAGAGCCAGAGCCTCGAGCCCGAGACAGCTGAAGGGAACGGGAGGGCCCAGTAACGGGAATATTGGCTGCCCTCGCGAGGGATCAATGACAATATTAAAGGAAAAAAACAAATGGGTTCCCCAAAAAGCCAAGAATCACACAAATATGAATTCAAAACAAATGATTCCAGTTAATTTTATAAATTGTTTCTTTCTTCTGAGTTTATTACTTTTATTTATTTATTTATTTTGAGACAGAGTCTCGCTTTGTTGCCCAGGCTAGAGTGAGTGCCGTGGCGTCAGCCTAGCTTACAGCAACCTCAATCTCCTGGGCTCAAGTGATCCTCCTGCCTCAGCCTCTCGAGTAGCTGGGACTACAGGCATGCGCCACCATGCCCGGGTAATTTTTTCTATATATATTAGTTGGCCAATTCATTTCTTTCTATTCATAGTAGAGACGGGGTCTCACTCTTGCTCAGGCTGGTTTCGAACTCCTGACCTCGAGCAATCCGCCCGCCTCGGCCTCCCAGAGTGCTAGGGTTACAGGCGTGAGCCACCGCGCCCGGCCCATATGACTTTTTAAAAAGATAGTTTCCATGCGATAGGACAATATATTCGCAGTTTGGCAATTCTTTGCTGTTTTATTTTATTTACTTTCCATAGAATATTTACAGGGTCCAGCACAGATTGACTTAAATGACTGCAGTCTATTTTCCCATGGATCACATTGGACACCAGACGTAATACAAAAAGTAAACTACTGATAACTCAAAGTAATATCAAGTAGATTGAGGACTAAAGTCAAAATGTGAATAACGATGCATAGGAGATTGAGGTTTACAATTTTATTTATTTTTTTCTTCCCTTCTCTCTTGATTAGGAACCCAAACTGGTCCAAATCCTAGAACGGTTCAATAGATATTGGGTAAAATGTTCTTCTTGCTAGTCAGAAGACTGAGAAATTTATTGTTGCATGTTGGAAATTGTATGTGTGTGTGGGGGGGGCTCCATTCTTCCTTTTTCTCTTCTCTTCTCTCCTTGCCCTACCCTGAAGCCAGCCACATGTGACACAGGACTGCCACGGAGGTGATGCTCAGGGGCCTCAAGCCCTGACCGAAGGACGCCTGACTAGTGGAACTAGGAGAAGGTGCCGGAAGTGGAAGGCGGCACATCGTATTCCTCTCTCTTCTAGCAACACCTCCCTCCACAGCTGACTCCAGTCAGGCACCATTGCACAGCAATGCAGAAGGCTGAACCTCTGAACTAACACCATCTGTCTGAACAAAGAAACTGGACAGAAGAGCCCCGGGGGCATCCACACATGTGGAAGAAACCAGAAAGAGAAGAGCACTAAAAAAAAAATGCATCTTCTAAATCTGGGATGTACTAATATAAATTCTGGGCTCCTATCCCAAGCAATGCACACAAAGAACAGATCCAAAGAAGTATATTAAACGTTTCCACAATTGAAATATGATATAGATGACTTCCTAAATCTTTCAGGCTAAGCCTTGTGTGGGCGGCTCATGCACCAGGCAGACCTAGATAGCACAGACAAAGCTCTGAACGCTGAATTGACATTGAGTTATTGCCCACAGAACACGAGACTAAACTATAGTCTGAACCTAACAGCTTGCTGGCCTATTCACACACAAACAAGAGATCATCATTCACTAGAAGATTTTAACAGGATCTAGAATATTGCAACATGCTATTGAAAAATGTTAGATGTAATTCAGAGAAGCATGAAAATATGACCCAAATTCAAGGAAAAATACAACCAATTGATGCCAGTCCTGAGAGTATGCACATTATAACCGTATTCCATGAGGTAAATGTGAATATTCTTAATGAAAAGATAGACATTCTCACCAAAGAAACTAAAAAATATAAACCAAAGTCAAAATTACAACATGTAGTATCAAATAAATGCAATGCCTGAAATTAAAAATAATCTATATTGGCTCAATAGCAGAATGAAGACGACAGAGGAAAGAGTCAGTGAGTTTAGGGAAAAATCAATAGAAATCATCCAATCCCAACAACAAAGAAAAGAATCATTTAAAAAGAATAAAAAGCACTACAGAGTCTTAGGGACTCATGAGACAATATCAAAACATTCATGTCATTGGCCCTAGAAAAGAAAAAGAGAAATTGATGCAGAATAATACATTTGCAGATACAATGGCTGAAAACCTTCCAAATTTGATGAAAAACATACATGAGCAGATTCAAGAATCTCAGACAGTGTAAACTCAAAGTGCATATGATAATGAACCTGCTGAAAATCAGAGATAAAAAAAATCTTCAAAACGTTCAGAGAAAGAGGGCATGTTACATTTAAGAGAACAATGATTCCTGTTATTGTAGGTTTGTCATGAGAAACCCGGGCAGTCAGACAGCCACAGAACATTTTATCCTTGAAGTCCAGAAACAACTGCCAGATCAGACTTCCACCACCAGCAGAAGTCTCCTGCAGGAATGAATGTGAAATGCAGAATTCTCTGATAAGGAAATTGGGGAAAAATTTCTCAACAACAAACATGCTCCAAGAGAAGTGCTTAGGAAGTTTTATAGGTTGAAAGAAAAGTATTCCAAAGAGATGCAGGAGGAGGAACAGAAACGCAGAGTGCTTTCCTGGTCAGGTCGTGGCGTTGCTTGACCTGGTGGTGCCCGGGTGTAACACCGGGTTACGGAGATCACACAGAGCTGTCTGCGCCAACTTTGTCTCCCCTCCAGAGAAGAGCTTGATAACACCTGCTACCCAGGGAGGTTTTCCACCTGGTGCGGTATAGAGGTGAGAACAGAGAGAACTAATTACGCATGGAAGACGGCTATCTTCGATGACAGGGCTTTTAAGATGAATGAAGGTCCCAGAAAAGGAGGGAGACAGGCAGATACAAGTCTTCTGGAAAAGGAAATTTCAGGGTTACAGCAGTGGTTGCAACATAAGCTTATGCCAAACTTATCCTTCTTCTATTGACCAACATGGCCTCCTGTCCTGCACCCTTGTGGCCAAGCTTTGTTCAGAAAGGCCTTGCAAACAGCATCAGAGACTGTTGGCAATGCCTAAGGCAAAGATGGGCCTAAATCAAATTATACTACAGGGCTGTAGTAACCCAAACAGCATAATACTGACATAAAAACAAACACACAGATCAATGGAATAGAATAGAGAACCCAGAAATAAGTCCACCCATTTATAGTTAACTCATTTTAAACAAAGGTATCAAGAACATATACTAGGGAAAGGATAGTCTCTTTAATAATGATGCTGGGAAGACTGGATGTCCGTATGCAGAAGAATGAAACTAGACCCTTATTTCTTCCTATTATTAATATAAGAGTCAAAGCAAAATGAATTGAAAACTTAAATGTAAGACCTGAAACTATCAAAGCACTAGCAGAAAAAGCTGGGGCTATACTTCAGGGCAAGAATTTCTTTCTTTTTTTTTGTTTTTTTTTTTTTTTTGGAGACAGAGTCTCGCTTTGTTGCCCAGGCTAGAGTGAGTGTCATGGCGTCAGCCTCGCTCACAGCAACCTCAATCTCCTGGGCTCAAGTGATCCTACTGCCTTAGCCTCCTGAGTAGCTGGGACTACAGGCATGCGCCACCATGCCCGGCTAATTTTTTCTATATATATTAGTTGGGCAATTCATTTCTTTCTATTCATAGTAGAGACAGGGTCTCGCTCTTGCTCAGGCTGGTTTCGAACTCCTGACCTCGAGTGATCCTCCTGCCTCAGCCTCCCAGAGTGCTAGGATTACAGGCGTGACCCACCGCCCCCGGCCAAGGGCAAGAATTTCTTGAATAAGACCTCAAAAGCACAGGCAACAAAAGCAACAATGGGCAAATAGAATCAAATCAAGCTAAAAAAAGCTTCTGCACAGCACAAGAAACAACTAACAAAGTGAAGTGACAACCTAAGAGAATGGGAGAAAATGTTTGCAAATTATTCAACTGGCAAAGATTGATAACCAGGATATATAAGGAACCCAAACAACTCAATAGCAAAAAAGCAAATCATTTGATTAAAAAAATGGGCAAAAGATCTGAACAAACATTTCTCGAAAGAAGACCTACAAATGGCCAACAACTATGTGAAAAAAATTCTCAACATCACTAATCATCAGGGAAATGGGGGAAATCTAAACAACAATGAGACACCATCTCATCCCAGTGGAAATAACTATTATCAGAAAGACAGAAAATAACAAAGGCTGGTCAGTATCCAGAGAAAGGGGAATGTTCGTATACTGTTGGTGGGAATGTGAATCAGCACGGCAACTATAGAAAACAGTATGGAGTTTCCTCAAAAAACTAAAAACAGAACTAGCATATGATCCAGCAAGCCTACTGCTAGGTATATATCCAAAAGAAAGGAAATCAGCATATTGAAGAGATAGCTGCGTGCCTATATTTATTGCACCATTTTTTTTTACAATAGCCAAGACATGGAATCAGCAGATGAATGGATAAGGAAAATGAGGTACATATGCATGCACAGTGGAATATTATTCCACTGTAAGAAATGAAATCCTGTCCTATGACAACATGGATAGAACTGGAGAATATTATGTTAAGTGAAACAAGCTAATCACAGAAAGACAAATATCACATGCTCTCTCACTCGTATGTGGGAATGAGAAAAATTAGTCTCATGGAGGTAGTGAGAAGAATGGTGATTACTAGAGGCTGATATGGGTAGTGGGGAGGTGGGGATAAAAAAGCGTTGGTTAATGCGAGGAAAAATACAGTCAGAGGAAATAAGATCTGCTGTTCACAAGGAGTTAACGATAATATATTGTATACTTTAGAATAACTAGAGGAATAGATTTGGAATGTTCCCAACAGCAAATACACGATAAACGTTAGAAGGTGAGGGTGTCCCAGTTACCCAGATTTGATCATTACATATCGGATGCTTGTAGCCAAATACCATGTGTATCCCTTAAATATGTACAGCTATTAAGTCTCCAAATTAAATATTAAAAATTTATACAAGTATTTACCTGGGTATACACTTGTATATCAGTAATGTATCTGAAGTTAAAACTTTCAAATGTTTCCCCTTACATTTTCTTGAGAGTTGAAGTATTTTAGTCCCGTTATCTTTAACTGTGAAAGAGGATTTAGTAATAAGGACCTCCTCAAGGTAGGGTAGGTAGGGCCAAATGAGACAATGTTGTCAGAACACATGATTCTCCTCCATACTCATCCCACAGATGCTGGCAAACTCTCTTCTCTCTTTCCTGGTTATTGCCTTTAAGAAGAACCAGCTGAGAGTCATGGTGGTGGGGCAGTCCGTATACTACAGGGATCCATGCTTTCACTAAGTTCCATAAATAAGAAAAAATAAATCCCACTGGGAATGGCCAATTTCTAGATGGGATGGATGTTACTAAACTAACAGGAAAGTTATGCTTTTCTACCTAGATTTATGACTAGAACACAAAGTTCTGAAGATTTATGGTAATTGTTAATGCACACGATGTTTTGGTACCCATTTAATCAAGATATTTTTACATTCTTTTCCAAACTGTGAATAATTTCAGGTTAGCAATAAGAATAGTATAGAACAGCATAAATAGAATATCATATTGCTTCAGATATATTTTTAAGTAATGAAATATTACATATTTTTCAGAACATTGTAGACTTATGAGAAATAAATCATTATAGTGAGTTGAAGCTCCATGTATCTCCCTTATTCCATAGAGGAAAGCATTATTGGGATTTTAATGTCTCATTTCCATGCATGATTTTATTCTTTTGCTACTACCAATATTGGATCCATTAAAAACTACACAGTATTATTTTACAGGTTTCATACAGTTTTTGGAGGTATTGTTCATTCAGCATTATGTTTTAAAGAATAACACAGGTTAATGAATATAATTCTAAAGCATTTATTTTTATTGTTGAATTATATTTCATTATATTCTAATTTATGATCATTTATGTAGTTTTTAGTTTTTTGCTACAGTAAATATATTGTGTTTACTATGCACATCAGTGAGATTTCTCCTTTGGCGATGTTTTTCATACTATGAATTATGACCAGTTAGAGGGCTGAGTCTCATTAGTATACCATAAAATTCATACAATGGCTTGGGACAAACTTTTTTTAAAGAGTGGAATAGGATAAAATGAAATGGAACAGAATCGAACAGAATAAAAAATTTCAAGGTGTACCATACATGCTATACTTACATGCTGTATTTACATACAAAGGTAAATATAGTTTAATCAAACTTTTGTTTCTTTTGTTTCACTGATGTGTGTGTGTGTGTGTGTGTGTGTGTGTGCATAAACTAGGCCCCATGTTAAATATTTTTACTTACTATGGTTGTGGTCAAAATGTATGAAAATAACTCCTATAATTTACTTCCATAAAAGGAAAATTCCTGTTTTTTTGGTATGAATATCTTTAGCTTTACTAGACATTTTTGAATCACCTTCCAAATTAATTATCTACAATAATTCTTCCCCTACCATTTTTTAAACATTTCTATGTAACCACATTAACATTTTGATACTTTCAAACATTTCAAAATATTTTTTTTTTTTACTTAGAGTAAAATATGCATACAGAAAAGTACACCTATTATAATGTACAACTCAATTCATTTTTAGAAACTTAACTTACCTGTGAAAATAGGCAATTCTCTCTGGTGGCAGATAGCTGGCTAATGAGAAAGGGCCTATAGACTTTGTTAACAAAACAGTGGACGATAGCCACAGTCTGTTGCATACATATGCCTTTCCAAGTGTGGAAATAGATTGTTGGTGATATTGTCTGGGGAGATCTTCCCATTGCTTATCATGTCAAATTATTCAAAATATTTTAATAAATATTAATAACAGAAAAATTATATAAGTTTGACATGCCAGGTGGCAAGTGGGGCATAATAATCTTCAATTTTTGCCACATGAGTAATTCAGCACAGTCTCTCAACCGCCAGGAAGAAAGCGCGAAAATATACCAAATCTATCATCCTTATTAATTCAGGGGGGTGGGTCTTAAAACACATCCCTATTAATTTTTGGCCGATTATTTGGTGTACCGGTAACCTGTACCACCAAGTATTGGGACACTCAGCAACCTCATCAACATGTCCTAATCCCGTGCCAGTCATCAGTCCAGAGGAGAGTGAAACGATTTCACCCACAACTTGTTAGGAAAATAGCTTGGTCCTGTGCCTATGAGTTTCAGCAGCTGAAGAGATTTTGCATACGCTTAGACAATCTAAGTTCTGGTGGAAGCCGTACAAAATAAAATTTACCTCTCAAAATCTTTCCCTTAAAAAATATTGTAGGCCGGGCGCGGTGGCTCACGCATGTAATCCTAGCTCTCTGGGAGGCCGAGGCGGGTGGATCGTTTGAGTTCAGGAGTTCGAGACCAGCCTGAGCAAGAGTGAGACCCTGTCTCTACTAAAAAAAAAAAAAAAAAAAAAAAAAGTTAATTGGCCAACTGAAAATAGAATAAATAAATAAATAAATAAATAAAATTCTGAGTGCCCAAGAATGCTCCTAAAGCCTAAATTTGACATGGATCATTTGAATTTATTTATTTATTTATTTATTTATTTATTTATTTATTTTTTATTTTTTTCCTACTTGTCACTGACTTGAGATTTATTTATTATTAAAGTGAGGGTAAGGTGACTATTCCTGGAGGATCCTGGCATTGCATTTGTTGACACTTCATTTTATCTTCCCCCTTCGCTAATAAGACCACCAGAAATAAGGTAGGGCAACTCCACTTCACTAGAAACTCGAAATAGCAGAATTGAAATTGAGCTGGTGAGCTTATCGATAGCCTCTTAAAGGACACTGTTTTACCTGAGGTGGCAGAAGTGGTGGTTGGTGGGGGGTTCTCGGTCTCCTGTTTAGTAATGGGGTTCTATTTTCTTGTCCTAATATACATTTCATTTAATAGGTTCTATACTTAAATCCCAAAATCGGATTGGGAACAATCTCATAAAAAACTGTGAGATATTTTGATGTTTTAAGAAATCCAGTTTATGTGTGTGTATATTATGGGATATAATTTTAGTTTGTAGACTCACTGAGAAGTTTCTAAACCATATAGAAGACAATGAAGATATTTCCTAACTTTTCCAAAAAATTTGATAAAACATAGATGTGTCTTGTAATTATACTGTTTATCAAGGAGAGAAGGAGTGTGCGTGTGTGTGCACCTGTGCAAGAGTGGGCTTTATTTATTATGCTCTATTTATCTATTTATTGATTGATTGATTTTTGAGACAGAGACTCGCTCTGTTGCTCGGGCTAGAGTGAGTGCCGTGGCGTCAGCCTAGCTCACAGCAACCTCAAACTCCTGGGCTCAAGCGATCCTCCTGCCTCAGCCTCCCCAGTAGCTGGGACTATAGGCATGCGCCACCATGCCCAGCTAATTTTTTCTATTTAGTTGGCCAATTAATTTCTTTCTATGTTTAGTAGAGACAGGGTCTCACTCTTGCTCAGGCTGGTTTCGAACTCCTGACCTTGAGGGATCTTCCTGCCTTGGCCTCCCTGAGTGCTAGGATTACAGGCCTGAGCCACCTCCCCTGGCCCTAATATAAGTTACATTTGATGTGATCTCAAATGTAAGATACATTCATACCTGGTGTTCTATTTATCCCATCAATTCTATGCTCGAGCTGCATACCTTGTGTTCTATTTGTCCTAGCCATTCTATGTTCTTTCTTTACCCCACTTGCCTCACTTTTTGACTGATTTAAAAAAAAAAAATCACTCTATTCTTTTGTCCCCTGTTTGGAAGGTAAGCAGGTTTGTTTCTATTAATCTTTACTGTAGGTTTTATAACAATGGTAGTCATTGTTGCCATTGTTTCTATTTCATTATCTGGTGGAATCACTATTTAATTGACCTGCAGACTGCCTGTGAACCCTACACGCCCCCCTCCCCACGCCCCCTCCCCACACCCACACTCCACACCCACACACCCCGCTCCCCCTCCCCACGGCCCCCACCCCACGGCCCCTCCCCACGCCCCCTCCCCACGCCCCCTCCCCACGCCCCCACCCCACGCCCCCTCCCCACGCCCCCACCCCACGCCCCCCTCCCCACGCCCCCTCCCCACGCCCCCTCCCCACGCCCCCACCCCACGCCCCCCTCCCCACGCCCCCTCCCCACGCCCCCACCCCACGCCCCCCTCCCCACGCCCCCTCCCCACACTTCCCTCTCCACGCCCCCATCCCCACGCACACGCCCCCCTCCCCACACCCACGGCCTCCACCCCATGCCCCGTCCCCATGCCCACGCCCCCTCCCTACGCCCCCACCCCACAGCCCCTCTGGACGCCCTCCCGCCCCCACGCCCCCTCCCAACGCTCCCCTCCCCACGGCCCCATCCCCACGCCCCCTCCCCACGGCCCCGTCCCCACGCCCCCTCCCCACGGCCCGTCCCCACGGCCCCGTCCCCACGCCCCCTCCCCACGGCCCCTCCCCACGGCCCCGTCCCCACGCCCCCTCCCTACACCCACGGCCTCCACCCCACGCCCCCTCCCCACGCTCCCCTCCCCACGGCCCCTCCCCACGCTCCCCTCCCCACGGCCCCGTCCCCACGCCCCCTCCCCACGGCCCCGTCCCCACGGCCCCGTCCCCACGCCCCCTCCCCACGGCCCCGTCCCCACGCCCCCTCCCTACACCCACGGCCTCCACCCCACGCCCCCTCCCCACGCTCCCCTCCCTATGGCCCCCTCCCCACGGCCCCGTCCCCACGGCCCCGTCCCCACGCCCCCTCCCCACGGCCCCGTCCCCACGCCCCCTCCCTACACCCACGGCCTCCACCCCACGCCCCCTCCCTACGCCCCCTCCCCATGGCCCCTCCAGACGTCCCCCGCCCCACCCCCACGCCCCTCCCCACATCCCCCCCTACCCCATCTGTGGAAAAAGTGACCTAAGGACCTAGGAAGGAGCCCGCAGAGGCCGCAGCAGGAGAGGAGTGGGGAATAGTGGAGTGCGAAGTGGGGGGAGGGGAGGGGCGGGGGTGGGGAGGAGATGGGGAGGGGAGGGGTGGGGGGTGGGGAGAGGAGGGGTGGGGGGTGGGGAGGAGAGGGGTGAAGGTGGGGAGTGAGGAGGAGAGGGGTGGAGACGGTGGGAGGGGAGGGGTGGAGGTGGGAGGGGAGGGGTGGAGGTGGGGAGGGGAGGGGTGGAGGGGTGGGGAGTGAGGAGGAGAGGGGTGGAGGGGTGGGGGTGGGGAGGGGAGGGGTGGCGGTGCGGAGGGAGGGGCGGCGGTGGGGGGTGGGCATTTACAGCCGCCCCCCTCCCTCCCGTCAGGCCGAGCCCCCCTCCCCCGTCTGCAGAAGGACTGCCTTCCATGAAACCAGTCCCTGCCGACAAAGCTTGGGGGCCGAGCGTCTGAGAATATGTAGCAGCTGACACTCGTGCATCTCTGCACCCGCCAACAGTACACCTGTTCAGAAAAAAAAAAAAAAGGTCATTTCTCATAACTTTAACCCTTTGCACTCGCTTGCTTTTTTCTCGATTCCTTTATTCTACTCGGGATTTAATTTTTTAAATGCCCCAGATTTTACAAAAACTGGAGTTTCTTTGCATACAAACTTATTTATTTGGATTTTTAATATTTCAAATTATGGATGCATTCAAAGAACAATTTTAATCTCTATAATTTTTCATGGTGTGAGCTGCTACCGATGCTAACCGTGTCGAGTCACACTCGACATCCGAGTGCAAAGTCAATAATGTACACCTATTCTACAAAGAGCAATTCACGGTAAGTTGATACTCAAGAGAAATGAGGTCATATGCCCCTAAAAGGATCATGCAAAATGTTCCTAGCAGTTTTACTCTCGATAGACAAAAGCTGGAAAACAATCAAGATGTTTCTGAATAAGTACAGAATGAATGTTTTTGTGTGAGCATACAATGGAACGCTACTCAGAAATCAAACACGCACAAACACAGTTAACCCCAACAATGTGAATAAGTCTTCAAAAAATACGTTTATCGGAAAAACGTAGCCAGATGTAAAGAATACATCTTGCAGTTTATCATTTCTATGAAATTTTATAACTGGCCAAAAAACCACTCTTTGGATCTACATGTCCGAATATGGTCACCTAGAATGACATGAGAACTGAAAGAGGCACAAAGGAGCATTTTGAAGTAAGAGGAATGTTCTGTATTTTGATTTTCATGGTGGTCAATTATATAAATTTTATCTGAGCTGTACAACAACAACTAGTGCATTTCACTGCATGTACATAACACCTAAATGATGTTAAGAAATAAAATAAAAATAAGTAAAAATAACACCGAACAAGTAAAAAACCAAACTCCAGAATATATTTTTGAAATATATATATATATATGAAAGATGGAATGCATCCAGCATGTTAAGAATGTGCATAATAGTAAGAAATAGATAAACAACCCAATATAAAACTCAAGCCCCTGAGTAAAAATTGGCAAAAAAATTTTAAAAGGCATTACATTAAAGATAACAACCAATGCAAATAAAATTTCTCAACTTTTTGACACCTAAAGAAAATAAAAATTAAAACCACAGTGAAATATCACTAACAGAACATCCAGAATAGTTAAAAATAAAGACCTATACTATAAAATAATGACAAGGACTTGCAGCAACTTGAATTCTCAGGCACTACTAGTAGCGTTGTAAATTGTTTGGCATATTGACATATTGTTTGTCAATATGACTAAAATTAAACATGGTCCATCTGACAATTCTATTCCTAAGTATATATCCCATAGAAATGAGCATATGTGTGAATAAAAAGGCATTTATAAAAATGTTTACATTGGTGTTTTTCATGATAACCAAGGACTGAAAACAGTCCAATTGTGTATAAATGAGAGTGACTTGGTGCTACTAACAGCATCGTGGATCAGTCACATAAGCTATATTGAGAGCAATAATAGATAGAAAACAGTACATCTATATAATAATGATGCCACTTATAAAAAAAAATTCAAAAAGTGGCCAGGGGAAGAAAATGATTGGCAAAGTGTTCCATGGCTCTGGTGATAAATTTCCTTTTTTTTTATTTTATTTTAATTTTAATTTTTTAAAATTATTTACTTCATTTATTATTATTTTTTTTATTCTTTTTTGCTCAAACTAGACTTCTATTAGCGGTGATATATTTCTTGACCTGTATTTCACATTGGTTATGTTGACTTTTGTGAAAATCCGTTCCCTCCTGCAATCATGAATTGCTTATAAATTGTATTTTAATGCAAGCGCCTGCAGCCAGGTTGGAGCTGCAGCCCCATCCCGGGCGAGGGAAAAGAAGTGATTCCCGGAGGAATGAGGGAGTTTGGGAAAGTGGAAGCACAGAGGTACCACGGGCCTGGGATTTGGATTGCGGAGCAGAGAAGGAAACCGTGAGGTGGTGAGCGCCTTGTTCTCATGATGATGCATGTTGCCCCCTAATTACAGACCCTCAGCTGCACAGTCTGCGGGTTGCTCTTCCCGAGAAAATAGGGTCGCTTGAAAGCAAAGGTTTTGAATCCAACGTAAGAGTATCCCTCCCTGCCTCCACCATTTTTTTTTTTCAATTTAAAAATCATTTGATTTTTGATTGTGTAGTTTCCAACAAGTTAACTTGGTGTCCGTCCACAGCCACTAAGTGGATTTCCTATTCATGCTCAGATTTTCTGAGGTGGAAAATCCCTTTTAAAAATGAGCCCAGATTAACAACGCTTATTAGCAATATAGGGCAGTCCTACTGGATGTATAAGCCTCAGTTCTAAATTACTGAAATCTACCTTCCTCCTAGGTAGGTGTCTGTAAATCATTGCTAAGAAAATCAGCTAAGCTTTTCCACCTAGGAATTCTCTTTCTCCACCCCAACCTCGGTTATATGTGGGGGGTGTGATTTCAGGTGACTTAACTATCTGGGTTGATTATTTGATTTGGTGATGTGGATTGATAGTTTTGCAAATATTTTAATAATTATGACTGATATGTTTGATGCAATTTCAGTTCCATTTTTGAATCAGGGTTATACTTTTTTTTTTCCCCCCAAGATTGATTAGATAGCTTCTTCCCTTTCTCCCAAATTCTAGAACAATTTCTACAGAAGTGCAATTATGTTCCTTGAGAAATATTACACTTTAGTTTTTTTGGTTGGCATTAATGTATTCTGGTAATTTGAATGTAATTAATCCCTCGGCAGTTAATTACTTGTCTCCCTAATACAGAGTTTTTAAACTGAAACATCTCAATATTCTACTATTTTCCAAAAGAACTATAAATCTATTCTATCAATCTATCAGTCAATCAATTTATCTATTTATCTATCCACCCATGCATCCACCATCTATCTATCTAATCAATTTATGTATCCGTCCATCCACCTATCATCTATCATTTGAGAGTCTCTTTAAATTTTATCTAACTTCTACCCTCTTAATTTTTTCATGTTCTTCATGTCTAAGTCTAATTTGACTGTAAAGCAAACAGTAGTTATAATTTTCAATTGTCAATACCATGGCAGGTATTGATATTTCTTATTCCAAAATTCAAAAATTGAGGAGTGATTTTTTTCCCATTAATTCTTGCTTTCTCCGTGTCTCACAAGTCTTAATATGTATATTTCTTTCTTAGGGTTTTAATTTAAAAATATGATTTTTAATTAAAAAATAATAATTTATACATTTAAGGTACAATGTGATGTTTTACATGTATATAAATTTATGTATAAATTTAGCATAATTAAACAAAGCTAATTAGCATATTCATCACCTTGCTTACCTATCATTTTTTATGGTGAGACATTTGAAAATTACTCTCTTAGTATTGTCACTCTACTGTACAATAGATCTCAAAACAGGTTCCTTCTAACTATCTGAAACTTTGTACCCTTTGATCAACAACTCCCCACTCCCCACCAACTACAGTCTCTGGTAACCAACATTCTACTGGCCACTTCTGTAAGTTTAACTTCATTAGATTTCACATGTAAGTAAAATCATGCAGTGTTTGTCTTTCTGTTCCTGCCTTTGTATAATGTTCTCCAGATTCATCCATGTTATCCCAAATGACAATATTTCCCCCTTTGTGAAGGTTGACCAGAATACCATTATGTGTATATACCACATTTTCTTTATCCATTTATCTGTTGATGGACACTTAGGTTCTTTACATATCTTGATTATTGTCGAAAATGTTGCAATGATATGTGTGCAAATACCCTTTCCACATAAAAGCTAAAAACTGAACTCCCATGTGATCCAGTAATCCTATTTCTGGATATATATCCAAAGGATATTTATTTTTTTCAAAATCAATTAAAATATTTGCTTTAAGTTTTCTTCTTTAATTCATGATTTACTTAGTACCATCTTTATCAAAATTTCAGAACTTCTTTCTAATCTTTTTTGTCCATTTCTAATAATTTTTTCTTTGTTTTACAAAATATTCTCTGATTTCAATCTTTTGAAATTTGTTGAGACTTGCTTTATAACTTTGTTTAGGTTTTTAAAAATGTTCTGTATGTGCTTGAAAATGACTTGTATTATGCAACTGTTGAGTGCAGTTTTCTTTTTACTGTGTCATGCAAATTTTTTATGCCCGTATTTGTATGGGAAAAAGTTAACACAGCAAGCCTGACCCTTGGCTGGCATCTGGGAATTTGGCTTTTGTAATGTTCCCCATTGTCCTAACTGATAGGCAATTTTGTATGCCTGAGGCTGTATTAGCTTGTCTATTCAGTTTGTACAATGTGATTGGTGATGAACATCTACTTTCCTTCTGGGATTCTAGAGTTCTGGTTA